>NC_042980.1:3163347-3428957 GCF_901001165.1 Salmo trutta | reverse complement strand
TGCGGTTGGCCCTGGGTTCCTCCTAATGCAAGACAATGCTAGACCTCATGTGGCTGGAGTGTGTCAGCAGTTCCTGCAAGAGGAAGGCATTGATGCTATGGACTGGCCGCCCGTTCCCCAGACTGAATCCAATTGAGCACATCTGGGACATCATGTCTCGCTCCATCCACCAACGCCACGTTGCACCACAGGACTGTCCAGGAGTTGGCGGATGCTTTAGTCCAGGTCTGGGAGGAGATCCCTCAGGAGACCATCCGCCACCTCATCAGGAGCATGCCCAGGCATTGTAGGGAGGTCATACAGGCACGTGGAGGCCACACACACAACTACTGAGCCTCATTTTGACATGTTTTAAGGACATTACATCAAAGTTGGATCAGCCTGTAGGTGGGTTTCCCACTTTAAGTTTGAGTGTGACTTCAAATACAGACCTTCATGGGTTGATAAATTGGATTTCCATTGATATTTTTGTGTGATTTTTGTTGTCAGCACATTTCAACTATGTAAAGAAAAAAGTATTTCATAAGATTATTTCATTCATTCAGATCTAGGATGTGTTATTTTAGTGTTCCCTTTATTTTTTGAGCAGTGTATAACATTTTCCGCCAAGATAGAACTTTCAAAGGGGGCGGAGTTGCAATCTACTGCAAAGATAGTAAGACAGAACTCTGCAGGCTATCCAGGTCTGTACCCAAACAATTTGAACTTCTACTTTTAAAAATCCACCTCTCTAAAACAAGTCTCTCACCGTTGCCGCTTGCTATATAGACCACCCTCTGCCCCCAGCTGTGCTCTGGACACCATATGTGAACTGATTGCCCCAAATCAATCTTCAGAACTCATGCTGCTAGGTGACCTAAACTGGGACATGCTTAACACACCCGGCCATCCTTCAATCTAAACTTGATGCCCTCAATCGCACACAAATTATCAATGAACCTACCAGGTACAACCCCAATCCGCAAACACGGGCACCCTGATAGATATCATCCTAACTAACTCACCCTCCAAATATACATTTACATTTAAGCCATTTAGCAGACGCTCTTATCCAGAGCGACTTACAAATTACACCTCTGCTGTTTTAAAATCAAGATCTCAGCCCTCATTGCCTGCATCCGTAATGGGCCTGCGACCAAACGACCACCCCTCATCACTGTCAAACGCTCCCTAAAACACTTCTGCGAGCAGGCCTTTCTAATCGACCTGGCCGGGGTATCCTGGAATGACATTGACCTCATCCCGTCAGTAGAGGATGCCTGGTTGTTCTTAAAAGTGCCTTCTTCACCATCTTAAATAAGCATGCCCCATTCAAAAAATGTAGAACCAGGAATAGATATAGTCCTTGGTTCATTCCAGACCTGTCTGCCCTTGACCAGTACAAAAAACATCCTGTGGCGTTCTGCAACTTTTCAGGGAAGTTAGGAACAAATATGCTAAGGCTAGCTTTTTCAAACAGAAATTTGCATCCTGTAGTACAAACTCAAAAAAGTTCTGGGACACTAAAGCCCATGGAGAATAAGAGCATCTCCTCCCAGCTGCCCTGAGGCTAGGAAACACTTACCACCGATAAATCCACTATAATTGAGAATTTAAATAAGCATTTCTCTACGGCTGGCCATGCTTTCCACCTGGCTACCCCTACCCCGGTCAACTGCCAGGCACCCTCCACAGCAACCCGCCAAAGCCCCCACCATTTCTCATTCACCCAAATCCAGATAGCTGATGTTCTGAAAGAGCTGCAAGATCTGGACCCCTACAAATCAGCCGGGCTAGAAAATCTGGACCCTCTCTTTCTAAAATGATGTGCTGAAATTGTTGCAACCCCTATTACTAGCCTGTTCAACCTCTTATCATCTGAGATTCCCAAAGACTGGGAAAGCTGCCACGGTCATCCCCTTCTTCAAAGGGGGTGACACTAAACCCAAACTGCTACACACCTATATCTATCCTACCCTGTCTTTCTAAGGTCTTCGAAAGCCAAGTTAACAAACAGATTACCGACCATTTCGAATCCCACCGTACCTTCTCCGCTATGCAATTTGGTTTCAGAGCTGGTCATGGGTGCACCTCAGCCACGCTCAAGGTCCTAAACGACATCATAACTGCCATCGATAAGAGACATTACTGTGCAGCCGTATTCATCGACCTGGCCAAGGCTTTCGACTCTGTCAATCACCACATTCTTTTTGGCAGACTCGACAGCTTTGGTTTCTCAAATGATTGCCTCGCCTGGTTTACCAACTACTTCTCTGATAGAGTTCAGTGTGTCAAATCGGAGGGCCTGTTGTCCGGACCTCTGGCAGTCTCTATGGGGGTGCCACAGGGTTCAATTCTCGGGCAGACTCTTCTCTGTATACATCAATGATGTCGTTCTTGCTGCTGGTGATTCTCTAATCCACTTCTACTGCAGACGACACCATTCTGTATACTTCTGGCCCCTCTTTGGACACTGTGTTAACTAACCTCCAGACGAGCTTCAACGCCATACAACTCTCCTTCCGTGGCCTCCAACTGCTCTTAAATGCAAGTAAAACTAAATGCATGCTATTCAATCGATCACTGCCCGTCCCTGCCCGCCCGTCCAGCATCGCTACTCTGGACGGCTCTGACTTAGAATACGTGGAAAACTACCTAGGTGTCTGGTTAGACTGTAAACTCTTTCCAGACTCACATTAAGCATCTCCAATCCAAAATTGAACCGGCTTCCTATATCGCAACAAAGCATCCTTCACTCATGCTGCCAAACATACCCTCGTAAAACTGACCATCTCGGCGATGTCATCTATAAAATAGCCTCCAACACCCTACTCATCAAATCTGATGCAGTCTATCACAGTGCCATCTGTTTTGTCACCAAAGACCCCATACACTACCCACCACTGCGACCTGTACGCTCTCGTTGGTTGGCCCTCGCTTCATACTCGTCACCAAACCCACTGGCTATAGGTTATCTACAAGTCTCTGCTAGGTAAAGCCCCACCTTATCTCAGTTCACTGGTCACCATAGCAGCAGCACCCACTCGTAGCATGCGCTCCAGCAGGTATATCTCACTGGTCACCCCCAAAGCCAATTCCTACTTTAGGCGCCTTTCCTTCCAGTTCTCTGCTGCCAATGACTGGAACGAACTGCAAAAATCACTGAAGCTGGAGACTCATATCTCCCTCACTAGCTTTAAGCACCAGATGTCAGAGCAGCTCACAGATCACTGCATTTGACAACAGCCCATCTACCTCATCCCCATACTGTATTAATTGATTTATCTTGTTCATTTGCACCACAGTATCTCTACTTGCACATTGATCTTCTGCACATCTACCATTCCAGTGTTTAATTGCTATATTGTAATTACTTCGCCACCATGGCCTATTTACTGCCTTATCCTACCTCATTTGCACTCACTGTATATACTTTTTTTCTACTGTATTATTGACTCCGTTTTGTTTATTCCATGTGTAACTCTGTGTTGTTGTATGTGTCGAATTGCTATGCGTTTATCTTGGCCTGGTCGCAGTTGCAAATGAGAACTTGTTCTCAAATAGCCTACCTGGTTAAATAATGGTGAAATTAAAATGAATGATGCTGCCACTGCGTGCTTCATGGTTGGGATGGTGTTCTTCGGCTTGCTAGCCTACCTCTTTTTTCTCCAAACATAACGATGGTCATTATGGCCAAATAGTTCTATTGTTGTTTCATCAGACCAGAGGACAATTCTCCAAAAGGTACGATCTTTGTCCCCATGTGCAATTGCAAACCGTAGTCTAGCTTTTTTATGGCGGTTTTGGAGCAGTGTCTTCTTCCTTGCTGAGCGGCCTTTCAGGTTATGCCGATATATATGATTTTGTACTGTTTCCTACAGCATCTTCACAAGGTAATATGCTGTTGTTCTGGGATTGATTTGCACTTTTCGCACCAAAGTACGTTCATCTCGGTTGCGTGGTCCCATGGTGTTTATACAGATGAACGTGGTACCTTCAGGCATTTGGAAATTGCTCCCAAGGATGAACCAGACTTGTGGAGGTCTACAATTTTGTTTCTGAGTTCTTGGCTGATTTCTTTTGATTTTCCCATGATATCAAGCAAAGAGGCACTGAGATTGAAGGCGGGCCTTGAAATACATCCACAGGTACACCACCAATTGACTCAAATGATGTCAATTAGCTTATCAGAATCTTCTAAAGCCATGGTATAATTTTCTGGAATTTTCCAAGCCACTTAAAGCTACAGTCAACGTAGTGTATGTAAACTTCTGACCCACTGGATATGTGATACAGTGAATTATAAGTGAAATAAGATGTCTGTAAACAATTGTTGGAAATATTGTGTCATGCACAAAGTAGATGTCCTAAACGATAGTTTGTTAACAAGACATTTGTGGAGTGGTTGAAAAACGAGTTAATGACTCCAACCTAAGTGTATGTAAACTTCCGACTTCAACTGTACGTACTGACCCACAAAGGCAGTTTTGGAGGATCCCGTATGCGAGATTGGGGGCAGAGGACAGTTCAAGTGGATTTCGGTGAGCAAATTCCTTTGGTTCTGGTAATGACGCATTTCCATCTAGATCCGAACATGGTTCATGTGGACAGAATGATGTAAGTAAAATCTGGAATTATTGTCAAGGTAAAGGCCACTGGAAGAATGAATGTCCTGTTCTTGGTAAAAGGTCAGCAGATTGGCCATCACAAATGTAAAACTTGTTGCGTTAGCTGGGCCTGTTCCTCATGTTAATCCTGTTGTGCAAGCTCAAGAATTGTCCAAACATTTTTAGTACTAATTATTCGCCATTTGTCACAGAGGGTTATGTTTCACTATTGGGAAGTGATGTGCCAGTAAAGATTCTGTGAGACACTGGTGCCTCTGAATTGTTTGTTTTGGAGTCTGTTCTTCCTTTTTCTTTGTAAACAGATACAGGAACCAGTGTCCTGATTCAAGGGATAGGTTTGAATACATTGTCTGTACCCTTGCACAAAGTCAAACTTATATCTGACCTAGTGCAAGGTGAAGTTTCCCTTGGGGTGTGTCCCTTTCTGCCCATTAATGGTGTTAATGTGATTTTGGTAACAACTTTGCCTGTAGTGATGTACCTCCTCTGGTGGTATCTCATACCCCATCCCATGTAGGGATTATCGATGAAAACGTACAGTGAATCCTGGAGGTATTCTCTGCATGCGTTGCTGACACTACGGTCAAAACGGAATTTACACAACACGTAACCGAACAGTTAGGCAATGGATTATCCATGTCCTGTAGTGATCTTGTGATGGAGCAGTCCGCTGATCCTACCTTAAGGTTTATTTGATCAAGTACTTCCGGTTTAGGTAAGGAGTGTTGCCCAGGGTTACAACGTTCAAGATCAGTTGTTGATGAGGAAATGGACACCTCACAGCAAAACTTGTGGGTGATGCTATTGTTCAGATCGTTGTTCCTTTTAAGCTTTGATCTAGTTTTGAAAACATCTCATGATGTTTCTGATCAGTTAGGGGTTAGTAAAACCTATGATCCAATTGTACGTCATTTTTATTGGCCTCGTTTAAAGACATTTCCGCTTACATCAAAACATGCCATGTTTGTCAGCTGACTGGGAAGCCTAATCAGATGTTAAGACCCGTCCCGCTACAACCTTTTACTGTTACAGGCCAGCCATTTTAGCATTTGCTTATTGATTCTGTTGGACCCCTACATGTTTACTGTGGTGTCAGGCTATGAGATCCTGCAGCCTATCCACTTCGCAACATTACCACTAAATCTGTTGTGAAGGCTTTGTCACCGTTCATCTACATTTTTGGAATACCTCAGTTGATTCAGAGCCATCAGGGTTCCAACTTCACTTCGCACATTTTTACAAGTCTTGTGACAATTGTGTTTAAAACATAATCAGGCCAGTGCTTATCATGTGCAGAGTCAAGGGGCCCTTCAGTGTTTATCAGACTTTGAAGTCACTGTTACGTGTGTACTGCACTGAATTAAAACGTGACTGGGAAGAGGGGTTACGCTGGTTGCTACTCGCTGTTAAATTAGTATCACGAGAGCACTAGTTCCAGTCCTAATGACCTTGTTTTTGGTCATACTGTGCATGGCCCTCTTGCTGTATTAAAGAAGGATTGGAAGGTGGTTGAGGCTCCCCCAAATTTGTTGTCATATGTTAGTGTTTCTGACACCAGTTGTATGTAGCTTGTGAAATGGCTAAAGAAAAACTAGCTTCCTGTCAGGTGAGGATGAGAAGGTTGTTTTACCGGCGAGCTGAGCCGCGACAATTTAGTCCTGTTAGTCCAGGGGACCAGGTTCTGCTGCCCATTGTTGGTTCTCCTTTTCAGTCCAAATTCAGCAGCCCATAGACTGTGGTTCGCCAATTGTCCGATCTGATTGCTACCCCTGAGTGCAGAAAGGCGAATCAGCTCTGCTATGTCAATTTGTAATAGCCCTATTATGCTCGTTCATCTTCTGAATTGACTAAAGCAGAACTATGTGCCTAAACTGATGTGGTTAGTCCTGTTCTTTTGGTGGAATCCGTTGATCTGAGGTCAGTCACTTCACCCTTCACATGCAGTGTGAGAACAGGGGTTGCGGGGCCCTGATGGTGGTATTTTGCAGGGGTAGGTTGAATTCAGAGTCCCTTGCAAACTTGGAGGTTTGTTGGGGTCTCATTGTCAAGCAGAGTTAACTGATTTGATCACTGATTTTCAGTCTTGTTTTGCTGACACATAGATATGGTAGGAGAAAATCCAAAGGAAAAACAAACTTGAATCTAATTTTTTTGAGAGCCCATGCTCTTACAATGGAAAGCATAGGGGCATATCCAATTCCAGCTCCCGTATGGCTTCCGCTAGGTGTCAAGTCTTGTTCAAGGCTTCAGGCATGTAACTTGAATAACGAGTAATAAATATGAGTTTTAGTACATACTACACTAGTTTGGGAAATCCTTTTACACGTGCTTTGAAAAGGACGCGAACATACTTCTTTCCGTATGAAATATTAGTTTAGTTACATTTTAGGGTACCTGAGGACTAAATTGAAATGTGTTTAGCTGCAGATTTTTGGATTTCTTTCTCTGCATGTTGAACGAGTGGATTACTCAAATCGATGGCGCCAACTAAATCGACTTTTTGTGATATGAAGAAGGATTTTATCTAACAGAATGACCGTACATGTTATAGCTGGGACCCTTTGGATGACAAAACAGAGGAAGATTACAAAAAGTGAATATTTAATTGCTGTTTGATATTTATGAAACCTGTGGCGGTGGAAAAATGTTGATGTGGGGCGCCGTCCTCAATCGCATGGCATGCCTTTCACTGTAAAGCCTACTGTAATCTGACAGTGCAGTTAGATTAACACGAATTTAAGCTTTCAACCAATATAAGACACTTGTATGTACCTAAATGTTTAATATCCATAATTTAAGATTATTTATTTGAATTGTGAGCCCTTTCAGTTTCAGCGGAAGTTGTCCCGCTAGCGGGACGCCCAAGTTGAAGTTAAGTACATTCTGGTTAATGATATTGATGGTGCACCGATCTCCAGTTGGGCCTCCCCGTGTCTCTTGGTGAGCAAGCCAGATGGTTCTCTTAGATTTTGTACTGACTACCGGAAGGTTAGTGTGAATAAAACGGACTGTTATCCACTGCCACGGATGGAAGATTGTGTTTACCAGGTTGGTTTTATCAGGTTGGCTGCCCAGTTTTCGGCAAGTTTCATTTGCTGAAGGGTTACTGGCAGGTGCCTTTGTCATCAGGAGCTCGTGAAATATCTGCTTTTATTATTCCTTCAGGTCTTTTCTCCTATACGGTCAGGAGTTAAGGCCTACGCAACCCTCCTGCTATTTTTCAGCGTCTTATGAATAGGGTGATATCTGACCTTGAAGGCTGTGCTGTTTATCTAGATGTGGTTGTTTTATAGTGTCACTTGGGAGCGCTATCTGGTGCAGATACGGACTCTGTTTAAAAGTTTGACTGAGGCCTGTCTCAGCCAAATGTGAGTTTGCCCAGGCAACAGTGACCTACCTCGGCAGAGTGGTCGGGCAGGGTCGTGTCCTCCCGGTGCGGGCTAAAGTGGCCGCTATCGATCTGTTTCCACCGCCCACCACCAAGGAGGAGCTGCAACGCTTCCTAGGTATGGTTGAGTACTATTGGCGGTTTTGCTTCAACTTCTCCATGGTTGTTGCACCTCTGACTGATCTGTTGAAGGAGAGGGCTGATTTTATTGTTAATTAAAAAAAAAAATCCATTAGAAAATTTGTGGGCAGAACTTAGAAAGCATATGGGAGCAAAGAGGCCAACAAACCTGATTCAGTTACACCAGCTCGGTCAGGAGGAATGGGCCAAAATGTACCCAACTTTGTGGGAAGCTTGTGAAAGGCTACCCAAGTTAACTTCTTTGGGATAGAGGGCAGTATTTTCACAGCCGGATAAAAACGTACCCGATTTAATCTGGTTACTACTCCTGCCCAGAAACTAGAATATGCATATAATTAGTAGATTTGGATAGAAAAACACTAAGGTTTCTACAAACTGTTTGAATGGTGTCTGTGAGTATAACAGAACTCATATGGCAGGCCAAAACCTGAGAAGATTCCATACAGGAAGTGCCCTGTCTGACAATTTGTCGTCCTTCTGTTGCATCTCTATCGACATTACAGCATCTGTGCTGTAACGTAACACTTTCTAAGGCTTCCATTGGCTCTCTAAAGCCACCAGAAAGTAGAATGGGGGTGTCTGCTGTCTCTGGGCAAAGTACTACAGCTCTTTTTGTAAGTGGTCAGCCTGGGGACAGTGAGACTGAGATGCACATTCACGAGACTTCATTGTTTTTCTTTCAGACTTTGAATGAATACAACGTTGCCCGG
The DNA here is from genome assembly GCF_901001165.1 of Salmo trutta. NCBI lineage: Eukaryota > Metazoa > Chordata > Actinopteri > Salmoniformes > Salmonidae > Salmo > Salmo trutta. The sequence goes on along the minus strand of NC_042980.1, from coordinate 3,420,111 downwards.
TTGGAATATTATCGCTATTTTACGAGAAAAATAGCATAAAAATTGATTTTAAACAGCGTTTGACATGCTTCTAAGTACGGTAATGGAATATTTTAAAACATTTTGTCACGAAATGTGCTCGCGTGTAACCCTTCGGCTAGTGACCTGAACGCACGAACAAAACAGCGGTATTTGGATATAACTATGGATTATTTGGAACCAAAACAACATTTGTTGTTGAAGTAGAAGTCCTGGGAGTAATCCAATTTTTCTAATAGTAATTCTGAGTTAGTGAGCCCCAAACTTGGTGGGTGTCAAATTAGCTAGCCTGTGATGGCCGAGCTATGTACTCAGAATATTGCAAAATGTGCTTTCCGCCGAAAATATATTTTAAAATCGGACATAGCGATTGCATAAAGGAGTTCTGTATCTATAATTCTTAAAATAATTGTTAGGTATTTTGTCAACGTTTATCGTGAGTAATTGAGTAAATTCACCGGAAGTTTTCGGTGGGTATGCTAGTTCTGAACATCACATGCTAATGTAAAAAGCAGGTTTTTGATATAAATATGAATTTGATTGAACAAATCATGCATGTATTCTATAACATAATGTCCTAGGAGTGTCATCTGATGAAGATCAAAGGTTAGTGCTGCATTTAGCTGTGGTTTGGGTTTATGTGACATATATGCTTGCTTGGAAAATGGCTGTGTGATTATTTGTGTCTATGTACTCTCCTAACATAATCTAATGTTTTGCTTTCGCTGTAAAGCCTTTTTGAAATCAGACAATGTGGTTAGATTAACGAGAGTCTTATCTTTAAAATGGTGTAAAATAATTGATTGTTTGAGAAAATTGAATTGTGGTATTTTAGTTGGTTTTGTATTTCGCGCCGTGCGATGCCATTGGCTGTTGGCTAGGGACTCCGCAGGCGGAACGGGGTTCCGCTAGCGGAACATTTGTCCTCAACAGGTTAATCAATTTTAAGGCAATGCTACCAAACACTAATTTAGTGTATGTAAACTTCTAACCCACTGGGAATGTGATGAAAGAAATAAAAGCTGAAATGAATCTGTACTATTTTTTCTGACATTTCACATTCTTAAAATAAAGTGGGTGATTCTAACTGACCAAAGACATTTTTACTAGGATTAAATGTCAGAAATGGTGAAAAACTGGGTTTACATGCATTTGCCTAAGGTGTATGTAAACTTCCGACTTCAACTGTACTCATCTGCCAAAACAGCAGCTTCAGATGCAGTCTGTATGATGGAAACAATAAACATCATACTCCTACTCATGGTGAGCGTTATCTGTCAATATTAATGAGACTACGACATATGGAAAAGTTAGACCAGACAGTAAGCCTACTTCAGGCTGGTATTTTATGTCTTCAAGAGACACTGGACTGACAGTATGATGGATGGAGTAAGAAAGCGGTGGATGGATTTGCTTTATTTTAATAATGGTAGGGAGAGGACGTGTCGGGTTGCTATTTAATTAAGCGGGATAGTGTGCAGAATATTAGGGAAGTGCACACGGGTAAGGTAGGCTTTGAATGTTTATGCACCTAATAATGAGATTGACCGAGCCGTGATTTTTCAGTCACTTGAGCAACATTGTGTGGGTAACTGTATATTGGTTGGGGGATTTTAACGTTCGTTTGACTAAACTGGACACGTCAAGGAGTACATTGTTGTGCTCTGATCCGTCTAGGCTAGTCCTTGCTGGGGGTAATGAAGGATCATTGATTGATGCATGTCGGGGTATACATCCAGGTGAGAGCTTTCTCAAGTCGGCAGGTTGTTTTAAAACGGTCTCAGGCAAAGCCGCATTGTTTAGCGGCTGTAAATGTGGTGCAATATGTTCACAAGGTTTTGTATGATTTACATTTATTAAGTGATCACCTCTCTCTTGGATTCCTGCTGGGTCATATTGTGCCTACTAGAAGGGGTGGTGTACGGTGTTTGAATGCTGAGCTACTAAAAGAAGAAAAATATATTAATATGATTGCCGATTGTTTTAAACGTGTTTATATTGGATTGTGGTGGGAGGGTCTAAACGAGAAGATTAGAGGGTTGAGTGTTGACTATTCAAGACAGAGAAATTTTATTTTAAAGAGGGAGCGTATAGCTTTGAATAAACGACTTGACATTGAGCTGGAAAATGTTGACACGGTGGAGGGTTATGATGTGGCAGGCTTTATGGAAGCTCAGGCTGCTGTACATAACTTTGAAAATAGTGCATGTATGGGGGCAATGGGGGGTGGCGTTCAAGGCTGTAGTGTGGATGTTTTAGGTTTTATTGATGCTAAATTATCTGATGCTGAACGAAAAATGTATGACAAAGATATGACGGTGATTGAGATACGGGAGGCTGTGTTGGCCAGGAATAAAAGTCTGGGATCAGATGGGCTGAAAAGTGAGTTTTATCATCATTTTGTGGATAATTTAGCACCTGTATTGTTGGATGTGTACATGGGACGGGCACAGGTAGTTCCAGAATTATTGTCCACAAGATCGTTAAATATTATAAAACAAATGGAGCAGGGAGAAGCTGGAAAATTTTAGGCCTTTAAGTTTACGGAATACTGATAATATTTTGGCAAGGGTTTTCGCCAACCGTGTTAATAAAGTGATGGGAGTATCATATCTGATTCAGACGTACAGTGTTCCTGGGAGGGATATTACTTGTACAATAAGGGATGTTGTTCAACATATGACTGAGGGAGGCATAGTGCTTAGCCTAGATTTGAACAAGAAAACTAACTTGTGAAGTGTGAAAGTAGGCATGTAATGGAAATGCATGGATGAAGGTAAAATGTGTGTAAGTGTTAAAGGTGCACCTAATCAAAAACAATCAACCAGATCACAAAACAAAATGGTGCTGGTGGAGAGAGAGAAGCAGGACTGGGCATCAGGACCTTTTATCACCTAGTTGATCCCAAACCCAGGTGCAACTTGTCACCTTAATAACGACCCAATCAGCTCCACCTGTCCCCAATCTACAAATATAAACACAAACAGAGGAGGAGGCAGGGAAACGGAGGGGGTGTAACACCCCATCCTATGAAAATCAGGAACTAACAAAGCCCTGAAAACATACCACACAAATACGCCAATACAACTGGTCAAAAACCATAACTAATAAAGGTTCAGACACAAAATACTATACAAACCATAAAGGTAGGAGGCCCACCGGATGCCCATGATACCAACCCAAACAATTTACCTGACCCCATCCAACCTCAGCAACCACGGTACCTGGGAGCAACAATTTCAGAGAAAGAAATGGAGACCAAGCGACAGGAGAGCAGTAGCCAGAGCAACAGGAAAGACAAAAATAAACCCTGTACAGACCACCAACCGAAAAAAAACAACAAAGGTGTCCCAAGATCGACTAAATCGGTGAACGGGAAAGCGCATCAGCCACCACATTATCAACACTTTTTACATGTCGTACATCCAAATGGAACGCCTGCAGGAACAATCACCAGCGCAGCATGGTTTGCAGGAAAGTAAGTGGGTTGTGGTCAGTGTAAACCACAGTAGGGACCACACATATGCTGCAACGCCCAGATTAAAGCAAGGGCCTCCTTCTCCCCCACTGAATAATTCAACTGATAGCTGTTAAACTTTCGGGAGAAATAACTAACAGGATGTTCAACACACCCTTCTGCTTGAAGCAACACTACACCTGCCCCTAAGTTACTGGCATCCACATATAGGCTGAAGGCAGTTCCAATCAAGGGGCAGCCAACACAGGGTCAAAGCTAAGGAGCAGTTTCACATTTTCAAAAGCACTCTGAAAGCAGGAAGACCAGATTAAAATCAGCTGTCGTGTCTTTGGGCACCATTAACTTGAATACATGTTTATCAAATAACTCCCTGTAATTATTATCACACGATTAAACTGATTAATCGTTTAATTGTATATAACTAGGAGATCGGGGCACCAAGGAACATTTTCAGATTACAAAGTTATATTTTTCCTAATATAACTTTCCTATATTATAACATTATATATTATATTATAGGCCGATTATCTTCTGGTTTAAATCGTGTATTTTACCTCGCGTCCAGTCTCATTCCAAACGTCGTAAATTGTTGTATCTGCATGAATCCAGCCTTTGCTAAAAGTCATCCATACATCAATTGTCTTAAAATCATTTATTTACTTAACTAAGTAATTCACAGAAAGCCTACAAACAGTAATTATCGTCACAAAGAATTGGGAGAGTAATGTGCCCTAGTGGGCTAAACAGGCATGGCTGGTGTCTTGTTAAAACAAAGGGTCATAAAGGAGCTGAGAAGGCACACAGAGTTTATTAATATTAACAATTGATATGCTAATCCTTTGCACATGAACGCTCACTCATTCGGGAACAATTGCAATCAATATATATTTACGCTCAGTGTGTGTCGGGAACCTTGTTGGAGAGTTCTGTCCACGTTCTCTCTCTGTTAGAATGGATCTTTCAAAGGGACATTCATTAATGTCGTTATAGAATGGATGTTTCGTCGTTTTTTTGCGTTCAAAGAAATAATTTCCAGCTGCAGACTTAATTAATATCAAAGACTTGTTATTATTCTGTCGGTATCGATAGTCTAAAAGTTTAGCCACGTGGTATAGTTAACTTTCAATAGAGGAATTGGATGGTCAAACCTTGGTTCTCTCTTCTGAGGTAAGCTGGTCTGATGTAAGAAAATCAGGGTCGGGGTTTTATACGTGAACATAGAACAGACTTGTCACATGACGCCTGGTCCTGTCTGTGTCCCTGGGGGGCGTGCCAATGACTGATTTAAGCTTTAAACAGATACATTCTCTCACATTAACATCAGTACATAGCATCTCAACGTATTCCAAATAGCTTTATCCTTATTAATACATTTTATACAACCATTTAGATGCAAGTCCCATAGCTGAGGCTATTATATAAACAGTATTATGGTAATATGGCTATATTGTTTCTTCTGAGTATCACAAAATTGTACCAAGTGGACCAGTTCGTAGCTGGATTCTTCACCAATCTTTTATACCTTCTCCAGAAAATAAATGTCATTCGGTTCCCCAATTCAGTGAGTTGGAAGAATGTCCTTTGTCTCTCTGAAACCCCTATCTGTCTCAACTGGGCCTGTTAGGCAGGACATTTCCTTTGGAATTTACGACCGCCTTGACAGGGCCTTGGGTCAACTATGCTCCCTGTTCCCAGAGAGAGGGCAACGTCATGACACAGCCCTCTTCTTCAACAGATCAGTCAGAGGTGCTACAACCGTGGAGAAGTTGAAGCAAAACCCCAATAATACCCAACTATACCTAGAAAGCGTTGCAGCTCCTCCGTGGTGGTGGGCGGTGGAAACAGATCGATAGCGACCACTTTAGCCCGCACCTGCGAGAACACGACCCTGCCCGACTACTCTGCCGAGGTAGGTCACTGTTGCCTGGGAAAACTCACATTTGCCTAAGTTCACAGGGAGACAGGTCTCAGTCAAACATTCAAACAGAGTCTGTATCTGCACCAGATAGCGCACCCAAGTGACACTATAAAAACAGCACAGCCTTCAAGGCCAGAGATCACCCTATTCATAAGATGCTGAATCGTAGCAGGAGCGTTGCGTAGGCATAAACTCCTGACCGTATAGGAGAAAAGACCTGAAGGAATAATAAAAGCCAGTAACCCTTCAGCAAATTAAACTTGCTGAAAAACCGGGCAGCCAACCTGGTAAACACAATCTTCCATCCGTGGGAGTGGATAATGAATAATCTAAGAGAACCATCTGGCTTGCTCACCAAGAGACACGGGGAGGCCCAACTGGAGAATGATGGTACACCGGTATCATTAACCAGCATGTACTTAACTTCTTAAGGCTAGACAACTTCCGCTGAAACTGAAGGGCTCACAATTCAAATAAATAATCTTAAATTATGGATATTAAACATTTAGGTACATACAAGTGTCTTATATTGGTTGAAAGCTTACATTTTTGTTAATCTAACTGCACTGTCCTATTTACAGTAGGCTTTATAGCGAAAGCATGCCATGCGATGCGATTGTTTGAGGACGGCGCCCCACATCAACATATTTTTCCACCGCCACAGGTTTCACATAATCACAAATAGCAATTAAATATTCACTTTTTGAAAATCTTCCTCTGATTTGTCATCCAACGGGTCCCAGCTATAACATGTAGTGTCGTTTTGTTAGATAAAATCCTTCTTCATATCCCAACAATTTGATTTAGTTGGCGCCATCGATTTGAGCAATCCACTCGTTCAACATGCAGAGAAAGGATTCCTAAAATCTGCGGCTAAACACGTTTGAATTTAGTCCTCAGGTACCCTAACATGTAACTAAACTCTAATATTTCATACAGAAAGAAGTATGTTCGCTTCCTCTTCAAAGCACGTGTAAACAAGGATTTCCAAACTAGTGTAGTTGTACTAAAACTCATATTTATTACTCGTTATTCAAGTTACAAGCCTGAAGCCTTGAACAAAGACTTGACACCTAGCGGAAGTCATGCTGGAAATGCCCCTATGCTTTCCATTGTCAGAGCATGGGCTCTCAAAAAAATTATATTCAGGTTGGTTTTCCTTTGGATTTTCTCCTACCATATCTATGTGTCAGCAAAACAATACTGAAAATCAGTGATCAAATCAGTTAACTCTGCTTGACAATGATACAGGTGACCCAACAAACTCTCCAAGTTTGCAAGGGACTCTGAATTCAACCTACACTGCAAAATACCACCATCAGGGCCCGGCACCCCCTGTTCATCACACTGCATGTGAAGGTGATTTGACTGACCTCAGATCAACGGATTCCACGAAAAGAACAGGACTAACCACGTCATTTTTAGCACATAGTTCTGCTTTAGTCAACTCAGAAGACAAACGAGCATAATAGGGCTTTAACAAATTGACATAGCAGAGCTGATTCGCCTTTCTGCAATCAGATAGTTCAGATCGGACAATTGGCGAACCACAGTGTATGGGCCGCTGAATTTGGCCTGAAAAGGAGAACCAACAAATGGGCAGCAGAGCCAGAAGCTGGTCCCCTGGACTAAATTGTCGCGGCTCAGCTCAAAACCTTTTCATCCTGACCTGAGTGGAAGCTAGTTTTTCTTTAGCCATTTCACAAGCTACATACAACAGAAACACTAACATATGACAACAAATTTGGGGGAGCCTCAACCACCTTCCAATCCTTCTTTAATACAGCAAGAGGGCCATGCACAGTATGACCAAAAACAAGGTCATTAGGACTGGAACTAGTGCTCTCGTGATACTAATTTAACAGCGAGTAGCAACCAGCGTAACCCCTCTTCCCAGTCACGTTTTAATTCAGTGCAGTACACACGTAACAGTGACTTCAAAGTCTGATAAACACTGAAGGGCCCCTTGACTCTGCACATGATAAGCACTGGCCTGATTATGTTTTAAACACAATTGTCACAAGACTTGTAAAAATATGTGCGAAGTGAAGTTGGAACCCTGATGGCTCTGAATCAACTGAGGTATTCCAAAAATGTAGATGAACGGTGACAAAGCCTTCACAACCGATTTAGTGGTAATGTTGCGAAGTGGATAGGCTGCAGGATCTCATAGCCTGACACCACAGTAAACATGTGGGGGTCCAACAGAATCAATAAGCAAATGCTAAAATGGCTGGCCTGTAACAGTAAAAGGTTGTAGCGGGACGGGTCTTAACATCTGATTAGGCTTCCCAGTCAGCTGACCAACATGACATGTTTTGATGTAAGCGGAAATGTCTTTAAACGAGGCCAATAAAAATGACGTACAATTGGATCACAGGTTTTACTAACCCCTAACTGATCAGAAACATCATGAGTTGTTTTCAAAACTAGATCAAAGCTTAAAAGGAAGAACGATCTGAACAATAGCATCACCCACAAGTTTTGCTGTGAGGTGTCCATTTCCTCATCAACAACTGATCTTGAACGTTGTAACCCTGGGCAACACTCCTTACCTAAACCGGAAGTACTTGATCAAATAAACCTTAAGGTAGGATCAGCGGACTGCTCCATCACAAGATCACTACAGGACATGGATAATCCATTGCCTAACTGTTCGGTTACGTGTTTTGTAAATTCCGTTTTGACCGTAGTGTCAGCAACGCATGCAGAGAATACCTCCAGGATTCGCTGTACGTTTTCATCGATAATCCCTACATGGGATGGGGTATGAGATACCACCAGAGGAGGTACATCACTACAGGCAAAGTTGTTACCAAAATCACATTAACACCATTAATGGGCAGAAAGGGACACACCCCAAGAGAAACTTCACCTTGCACTAGGTCAGATATAAGTTTGACTTTGTGCAAGGGTACAGACAATGTATTCAAACCTATCCCTTGAATCAGGACACTGGTTCCTGTATCTGTTTACAAAGAAAAAGGAAGAACAGACTCCAAAACAAACAATTCAGAGGCACCAGTGTCTCACAGAATCTTTACTGGCACATCACTTCCCAATAGTGAAACATAACCCTCTGTGACAAATGGCGAATAATTAGTACTAAAAATGTTTGGACAATTCTTGAGCTTGCACAACAGGATTAACATGAGGAACAGGCTCAGCTAACGCAACAGGTTTTACATTTGTGATGGCCAATCTGCTGACCTTTTACCAAGAACAGGACATTCATTCTTCCAGTGGCCTTTACCTTGACAATAATTCCAGATTTTACTTACATCATTCTGTCCACATGAACCATGTTCGGATCTAGATGGAAATGCGTCATTACCAGAACCAAAGGAATTTGCTCACCGAAATCCACTTGAACTGTCCTCTGCCCCCAATCTCGCATACGGGATCCTCCAAAACTGCCTTTGTGGGTCAGTACGTACAGTTGAAGTCGGAAGTTTACATACACTTAGGTTGGAGTCATTAACTCGTTTTTCAACCACTCCACAAATGTCTTGTTAACAAACTATCGTTTAGGACATCTACTTTGTGCATGACACAATATATCCAACAATTGTTTACAGACAGATTATTTCACTGTATCACATATCCAGTGGGTCAGAAGTTTACATACACTACGTTGACTGTAGCTTGAAGCGGCTTGGAAAATTCCAGAAAATTATGCCATGGCTTTAGAAGATTCTGATAAGCTAATTGACATCATTTGAGTCAATTGGTGGTGTACCTGTGGATGTATTTCAAGGCCCGCCTTCAATCTCAGTGCCTCTTTGCTTGACATCATGGGAAAATCAAAAGAAATCAGCCAAGAACTCAGAAACAAAATTGTAGACCTCCACAAGTCTGGTTCATCCTTGGGAGCAATTTCCAAATGCCTGAAGGTACCACGTTCATCTGTATAAACACCATGGGACCACGCAACCGAGATGAACGTACTTTGGTGCGAAAAGTGCAAATCAATCCCAGAACAACAGCAAATTACCTTGTGAAGATGCTGTAGGAAACAGGTACAAAATCATATACACTGCTCAAAAAAAGAAAGGGAACACTTAAACAACACATCCTAGATCTGAATGAAATAAATAATCTTATTAAATACTTTTTTCTTTACATAGTTGAATGTGCTGACAACAAAATCACACAAAAATAATCAATGGAAATCCAATTTATCAACCCATGGAGGTCTGGATTTGGAGTCACACTCAAAATTAAAGTGGAAAACCACACTACAGGCTGATCCAACTTTGATGTAATGTCCTTAAAACAAGTCAAAATGAGGCTCAGTAGTGTGTGTGGCCTCCACGTGCCTGTATGACCTCCCTACAACGCCTGGGCATGCTCCTGATGAGGTGGCGGATGGTCTCCTGAGGGATCTCCTGCCAGACCTGGACTAAAGCATCCGCCAACTCCTGGACAGTCTGTGGTGCAACGTGGCGTTGGTGGATGGAGCGAGACATGATGTCCCAGATGTGCTCAATTGGATTCAGATCTGGGGAACGGGCGGGCCAGTCCATAGCATCAATGCCTTCCTCTTGCAGGAACTGCTGACACACTCCAGCCACATGAGGTCTAGCATTGTCTTGCATTAGGAGGAACCCAGGGCCAACCGCACCAGCATATGGTCTCACAAGGGGTCTGAGGATCTCATCTCGGTACCTAATGGCAATCAGGCTACCTCTGGCGAGCACGTGGAGGGCTGTGCGGCCCCCCAAAGAAATGCCACGCCAAACCGGTCATGCTGGAGGATGTTGCAGGCAGCAGAATGTTCTCCAGACTCTGTCACGTCTGTCACGTGTGCTCAGTGTGAACCTGCTTTCATCTGAAGCGCACACGGCGCCAGTGGCAAATTTGCCAATCTTGGTGTTCTCTGGCAAATGCCAAACGTCCTGCACGGTGTTGGGCTGTAAGCACAATCCCCACCTGTGGACCTCGGGCCCTCATACCACCCTCATGGAGTCTGTTTCTGACTGTTTGAGCAGACACATGCTTATTTGTGGCCTGCTGAAGGTCATTTTGCAGGGCTCTGGCAGTGCTCCTCCTGCTCCTCCTTGCACAAAAGCGGAGGTAGCGGTCCTGCTGCTGGGTTGTTGCCCTCCTACGGCCTCCTCCACGTCTCCTGATGTACTGGCCTGTCTCCTGGTAGCGCCTCCATGCTCTGGACACTACGCTGACAGACACAGCAAACCTTCTTGCCACAGCTCGCATTGATGTGCCATCCTGGATGAGCTGCACTACCTGAGCCACTTGTGTGGGTTGTAGACTCCGTCTCATGCTACCACTAGAGTGAAAGCACCGCCAGCATTCAAAAGTGACCAAAACATCAGCCAGGAAGCATAGGAACTGAGAAGTGGTCACCACCTGCAGAACCACTCCTTTATTGGGGGCGTCTTGCTAATTGCCTATAATTTCCACCTGTTGTCTATTCCATTTGCACAACAGCATGTGAAATTTATTGTCAATCAGTGTTGCTTCCTAAGTGGACAGTTTGATTTCACAGAAGTGTGATTGACTTGGAGTTACATTGTTGTTTAAGTGTTCCCTTTATTTTTTTGAGCAGTGTATTTAGGGATGGAGATTTCAGGGTTTTTGGTGGTTTTCCTAAGCCAGGATTCAGACACAGCTAGGACATCCAGGTTGGCAGAGTGTGCTAAAGCAGTGAATAAAACAAACTTAGGGAGTAGGCTTCTAATGTTAACATGCATGAAACCAAGGCTTTTACGGTTACAGAAGTCAACAAATGAGAGCACCTGGGGAGTGGGAGTGGAGCTAGGCACTGCAGGACCTGGATTAACCTCCACATCACTAGAGGAACAGAGGAGAAGTAGGATAAGGGTATGGCTAAAGGCTATACGAACTGGCCGTCTAGCACGTTCGGAACAGAGAGTAAAAGGAGCAGGTTTCTAGGAACAATAGCATAGATTCAAGGCATAGTGTACAGACAAAGGTAAGGTAGGATGTGAGTGCATTGGAGGTAAACCTAGGCATTGAGTAATGATGAGAGAGATATAGTCTCTAGAGACTTTTAAACCAGATGATGTCATTGCATATGTAGGAGGTGGAACAACATGGTTGGTTAAGGCATATTGATCAGGACTAGGGGCTCTACAGTGAAATAAGACAGTTATCACTAACCAGGACAGTAATGGACGAGGCATATTGATAATAGAGAGAGGCATGCATAGCCAAGTGAACATATGGGTCCAGTGAGTGGTTGGGCTGGCTGGGGACACGGAGATTCAGACAGTCAGCAGGCCGGTGCTAACAAGCTAGCAGTTAGTTGACCAGGGCTAGCAAGTTAGCAGAAGGGCCTTTGGGGGATGTCGCGATGGAGGTAAGACTGTTTTTGCCTCTTCGTGCGGATTAGTAGGGTTCCAAGTAGCTGCTGGTCTTCAGCGGACATTGCGCCTGAGGGGCCTGTTGGAATCCTCGGGCAGATTATGCCGGTATTCCAGTCGTAGTGGATCGGCGGGGTTCCGTGCCCAGTACCGGCAGTAGAAGAGGTCTGGATATTGTAGCTTCAGTGGTAGCCCAGGAGCCCAAGCCGGGCTAGCTTCAGGCTAATTGGTGCTTGCTCCGGGATGGAAACGCTAGCCAGGAGTATTCCCCCGGGATTGCAGTTAGCTAGTTGCGAAGGTCCAGATGAAAATGTTGAGAGTTTGCGGTAGGAATCCGTGGATATAGAGAGAAAAAAAATAGGTCCGTTATGCTCTGGTTTGAGTTACGTTGTACGAACTGGCGAGAGCTTTCCGAGCTAAAGTTTATCTGATGACCGCTAGCAGTGGTTTGCTGACTAATAGCAGGTAGGTGGATAAATTAGCTGGCTAGCTTCAGTTGAGGGATTCCAGATCCGAAGTAAATAGAAATACTTTAGAAAAAAACAGATCCACGCAACATTGGGTGAGGAGGGTTGCAGGAGAGTATTTAGAAGTTGAGGTTTAAGAAAATATTTTAAAAAGATATATACAAGGCACACAAAAAGACAAAGACGTCTGCCTGCTACGCCATCTTGGAATTAATCTGGTCTTCCTGCTGTCAGAGTGCTTTTGAAAATGTGAAACTGCTTCTTAGCTCTGACCCTGTGTTGGCAGCCCCATGATTGGAACTGCCTTCAGCCTTTATGTGGATGCCAGTAACTTAGGGGCAGGTGTAGTGTTGCTTCAAGCAGATGGGGGTGTTGAACATCCTGTTAGCTGTTAAACTTTCGGGAGAAATAACAAACAGTTTAATTATTCAGTGGGGGAGAAGGAGGCCCTTGCTTTAATCTGGGCGTTGCAGCATATGTGTGGTCACTATTGTGCTTTACACTGACCACAACCCACTTACTTTCCTGCACACCATGCTTTGCCCAAATCGCAGGATTATGCGCTGGTGTTTGTTCCTGCAGGCGTTCCATTTGGATGTACGACATGTAAAAAGTGTGGATAATGTGGTGGCTGATGCGCTTTCCCGTGCACCGATTTAGTCGATCTTCGGACGCCTTCGATATTTGTTTTCATTTTTGGTTGGTGGTCTGTACAGGGTTTATTTTGTCCTTCCTGTTGCTCTGGCTTCTACTCTCCTGTCACTTGGTCTCCATTTCTTTCTCTTAAATTGCTTCCAGGTACCGTGGTTTCTGAGGTTGGATGGGGTCAGGTGATTTGGTTGGGTTGGTACCATGGGCATCCGGTGGGCCTCTTACCTTTATGGTTTTTATAGTATTTTGTATCTGAACCTTTATTATTATGGTTTTTGACCAGGTGTATTGGTGTGGTTGTGGGTTTTGTTTTCAGGTCTTTGTTAGTTCCTGATTTTCATTGGATGGGGTGTTACACCCCCTCGGTTTCCCTGCCTCCTCCTCTGTTTGTGTTTATATTTGCACATTGGGGACAGGAGGAGCTGATTGGGTCGTTATTAAGGTGACAAGTTGCACCTGGGTTTGGGATCAACTAGGTGATAAAAGGTCCTGATTCCCAGTCCTGCATCTCTCTCTCCACAAGCACCATTTTATTTTATGATCTGGTTGTTTTTGATTAGGTGCACCTTTAACACTTACACACATTTTACCTTCATCCATGTATTTACATTACATGCCTACTTTCACAAGTTAGTTTTCTTGTTCAAATCTAGGCTAAGCACTATGCTTCCCTCAGTCATATGTTGAACAACATCCCTTATTGTACAAGTAATATCCCTCCCAGGAACACTGTACGTCTGAATCAGATATGATACTCCCATCACTTTATTAACACAGTTAGCGAAAACCCTTGCCAAAATCTTATCAGTATTCCGTAAACTTAAAGGCCTAAAATTTTCCAGCTTCTCCCTACTCCATTTGTTTTATAATATTTAACAATCTTGTGGACAATGATTCTGGAACTACCTGTGCCCGTCCCATGTACACATACACGTCCAAGAATACAGGTGCTAAAATATCCACAAATCGATGATAAAACTCTCTTTTCAGCCCATCTGATCCCGGACTTTTATTCCTATTACTGGCCAAGACAGCCTCCCGTATCTCCATCAACGTCATATCTATGTCAACATTTTTCGTTCAGCATCAGAGAATTTAGCATCAATAAAACCTAAAACCTCACTACAGCCATGATCGCCATCATTGCCCCCATACATACACTCTTTTCAAAGTTATGTACAGCAGCCTGAGGTTCCATAAAGCCTGCCACATCATAACCCTCCACCGTGTCAACTTTTTCCAGCTCAATGTCAAGCCGTTAATTCAAAGCTATACGCTCCCTCTTTTAGAGATACCAAATCTTGTGAACATATTGCACCACATTTACAGCCGCTAAACAATAATCAATGCGGCTATGCCTGAGACCGTTTTAAAACAACCTGCCTCCTTGAGAAAGCTCTCACCTGGATGTATACCCTGACATACATCACTCAATGATCCTTCATTACCCCCAGCAAGACTAGCCTAGACAGATCAGAGCACAACAATGTACTCCTTGACGTGTCCAGTTTAGTCAAACGAACGTTAAAATCCCCCAACCAATATACAGTTACCCACACAATGTTGCTCAAGTGACTGAAAAATCACGGCTCGGTCAATCTCAGGTGCATAAACATTCAAAAGCCTACCCTCACCCGTGTGCACTTCCCTAATATGCTGCACACTATCCCGCTTAATTAAAATAGCAACCCAACACGTCCTCTCCCTACCATTATTAAAATAAAGCAAATCCATCCACCGCTTTCTTACTCCATCCATCATACTGTCAGTCGAGTGTCTCTTGAAGGTATAAAATAACAGCCTAAAGTAGGCTTACTGTCTGGTCTAACTTTTCCATATGTCTTAGTCTCATTAATATTGACATAACGCTCACCATGAGTAGGAGTATGATGTTTGTTTCCATCATACGGACTGCATCTGAAGCTGCTGTTTTGGCAAATGAGTACAGTTGAAGTTGGAAGTTTACATACAACTTAGGCAAATATATGTAAACCCAGTTTTTCACTTTCTGACATTTAATCCTAATCCTAGCCTGTCTTTGGTCAGTTAGGATCACCACTTTATTTTAAGAATGTGAAATGTCAGAAAAAATAGATTCATTTCAGCTTTTATTTCTTTCATCACATTCCCAGTGGGTCAGAAGTGTACATACACTCAATTAGTATTTGGTAGCATTGCCTTTAAATTGTTTAACTTGGGTAGCCTTTCACAAGCTGCCCACAAAGTTGGGTACATTTTGGCCCATTTCTCCTGACAGAGCTGGTGCAACTGAGTCAGGTTTGTAGGCCTCCTTGCTCGCACATGCTTTTTCAGTTCTGCCCACAAATTTTATATAGGATTATGGGGAGGGCTTTGTGATGGCCACTCCAATACCTTGACTTTGTTGTCCTTAAGCCATTTTGCCACAACTTTGGAACTATACTTGGGGTCATTGTCCATTTGGAAGACCCATTTCTGACCAAGCTTTAACTTCCTGACTGATGTCTTCAGCTGTTGCTTCAATATATCCAAGTAATTTTCCTCTTCATGACGCCATCTATTTTGTGAAGTGCACCAATTCCTAAAGCAGCAAAGCACCCCCACAACATGATGCTGCCACCCCCGTGCTTCACAGTTGGGATGGTGTTCTTTGGGCTTGCAAGCCTCCCCCTTTTTTCCTCCAAAGATAACGATCGTCATTATGGCCAAACTGTTCTATTTTTGTTTCTTCAGACCAGAGGACAATTCTCAAAAAATTACAATCTTTGTCCCCATGTGCAGTTGCAAACCATAGTCTAGCTTTTTTATGGCTGTTTTGGAGTGGTGGCTTCTTCCTTGCTGAGCGGCCTTTCAGGTTAGGTTGATATAGGACTCGTTTTACTGTGGATATAGATGATTTTGTACCTGTTTCCTACAGAATCTGGGATTGATTTGCACTTTTCGCACCAAAGCACGTTCATCTCGGCTGCGTGGTCCCATGGTGTTTTTACAGATGAACGTGGTACCTTCAGGCATTTGGAAATTGCTCGCAAGGATGAACCAGACTTGTGGAGGTCTACAATTTTGTTTCTGAGTTCTTGGCTGATTTCTTTTAATTTTCCCATGATGTCAAGCAAATATTGTAAGTAGGCCTTGAAATACATCCACAGGTACACCACCAATTGACTCAAACGATGTCAATTAGCATATCAGAATCTTCTAAAGTCATAATTTTCTGGAATTTTCCAAGCCGCTTAAAGCTACAGTCAACGTAGTGTATGTAAACTTCTGACCCACTGGAATTGTGGTACAGTGAATTATAAGTGAAATAATCTGTCTGTAAACCGGTTAGTCGAGGTAATTGAGGTAATAACTTGCAGACTTGTTTACGCTGCTGTGCGTTTTTGTTGCCGTTTTTACTTTGCTACCTGACGGTTTTTACTTTTTCCCTCACTCAACTTTTTTTTCATTCAACTTTCCTACCCCGGAGGTTTTATCTGGACATGGTTCGTCAGGACTTCAAACAGACGAAGCTAAGTAACATGATGCCTTCTAATTGCAGTCGTTGTACTCATAATATACAGGAGAACGATCGCCTTACGGCAAGGATAGCTGTGCTGCAAGTCCAGCTTCAGACGCAATCGTTAGGCAAGGGTCATTTCAGTGTAGGAAAGGATGAAACAGCGTCTGTGCCACCAGCAAGTACAGATAGTAACGTTAGTATAAACCCCCTCGCACGGTCCCCGCAGCCGGACATCTTTCTCATGGCGTCTGGAGGGAAACGCTGTAGGAATGCTCAACCGGTGTCGCTTATTCAGCCGACAGAAACTTTCAACCGGTTCTCCCCGTTAAGCGAGTCGGAGTCGGAGGCCGAGACTTCTCTGGTCTCTGCTCCTCCCGTTGTGGGGTCTGAGACGCCGAAGCCTCTCACCATTAGCTCTGACAAATTGAAAACCCTAGTCATTGGCGACTCCATTACCCGCAGTATTAGACTTAAAACTAATCATCCAGCGATCATACACTGTTTACCAGGGGGCAGGGCTACCGACGTTAAGGCTAATCTAAAGACGGTGCTGGCTAAAGCTAAAACTGGCGAGTGTAGAGAGTATAGAGATATTGTTATCCACGTCGGCACCAACGATGTTAGGATGAAACAGTCAGAGGTCACCAAGCGCAACATAGCTTCAGCATGTAAATCAGCTAGAAAGATGTGTCGGCATCGATTAATTGTCTCTGGCCCCCTCCCAGTTAGGGGGAGTGATGAGCTCTACAGCAGAGTCTCACAACTCAATCGCTGGATGAAAACTGTTTTCTGCCCCTCCCAAAAGATAGAATTTGTAGATAACTGGCCCTCTTTCTGGGATTCACCCACAAACAGGACCAAGCCTGGCCTGCTGAGGAGTGACGGACTCCATCCTAGCTGGAGGGGTGCTCTCATCTTATCTACGAACATAGACAGGGCTCTAACTCCTCTAGCTCCACAATGAAATAGGTTGCAGGCCAGGCAACAGGCTGTTAGCCAGCCTGCCAGCTTAGTGGAGTCTGCCACTAGCACAGTTAGCGTAGTCAGCTCAGCTTTCCCCATTGAGACCGTGTCTGTGCCTCGATCTAGGTTGGGCAAAATTAAAAATGGCGGTGTTCGCTTCAGTAATCTTACTAGTATAAAGACCTCCTCCATTCCTGCCATTATTGAAAGAGATTGTGATACTTCACATCTCAAAATTGGGTTACTTAATGTTAGATCCCTCACTTCCAAGGCAGTTATAGTCAATGAACTAATCACTGATCATAATCTTGATGTGATTGGCCTGACTGAAACATGGCTTAAGCCTGATGAATTTACTGTGTTAAATGAGGCCTCACCCCCTGGTTACACTAGTGACCATACCCCGTGCATCCGGCAAAGGCGGAGGTGTTGCTAACATTTACGATAGCAAATTTCAATTTACAAAAAAAAAAACAATGACGTTTTCTTCTTTTGAGCTTCTAGTCATGAAATCTATGCAGCCTACTCAATCACTTTTTATAGCTACTGTTTACAGGCCTCTTGGGCCATATGCAGTGTTCCTTACCGAGTTCCCTGAATTCCTATCGGATCTTGTAGTCATAGCAGATAATATTCTAATTTTTGGTGACTTTAACATTCACATGGAAAAGTCCACAGACCCACTCCAAAAGGCTTTCGGAGCCATCATCGACTCAGTGGGTTTTGTCCAACATGTCTCTGGACCTACTCACTGCCACAGTCATACTCTGGACCTAGTTTTGTCCCATGGAATAAATGTTGTGGATCTTAATGTTTTTCCTCATAATCCTGGATTATCGGACCACCATTTTATTGCGTTTACAATTGCAATAAATAATCTGCTCAGACCCCAACCAAGGAAGATTAAAAGTCGTGCTATAAATTCTCAGACAACCCAAAGATTCCTTGATGCCCTTCCAGACTCCCTCTGCCTACCCAAGGACGTCAGAGGACAAGAATCAGTTAACCTGTTTGGGCTAGGGGGCAGTATTGAGAATTTTGGAAAAAATATGTTCCCATTTTTAACTGCCTCCTACACCAACTCAGAAGCTAGAATATGCATATTATTGTTCAGGTTTGGATAGAAAACACTCTGAATTTTCTAAAACTGTTTGAATGGTGTCTGTGAGTATAACAGAACTCCTATGGCAGGCAAAACCCTGACAAGGTTTCAAGCAGGAAGTACCCTGTCTGACAAGGAGTCGTGCGTCTTACATCTTTTTATTGAAAAGTAAGGATCTTAGCTGTAACGTGACAATTCCCAGGGCTCCGATAGGCTCTCAGAGCCCGGGAAATAACTGAAGGTTTACGAGGGAGTCTCAGGCTGAAACACATTATCACCTTTTGTAAGTGTCGACTCAGAGGACCTTTGAATGAGGCGCGTGCACGAGTCGCTCCTGAGGAGAAATTTTATTCGGCTGTTTAGGCTCAATGCATACTCCCGGTCGGAATATTATCACTTATCTACGAGATAAATGGCATAAAAATTGGTTTTAAACAGCGGTTGACATGCTTCGAAGTACGGTAATGGAATATTTAGACATTTTTGACACGCCAATGCGCCATGCGCGGGACCGTGAAGAAGCATTCTGATAGTGTCTAGAACTCACGAACAAAATGTCGCTGTTTGGATATAACGATGGATTATTTGGGACCAAACCAACATTTGTTATTGAAGTAGAAGTCCTGGCAGTGTATTCTGATGAAGAACAAGCAAGGTAAGAACATTTTTCTTATAGGAAATGTGATTTTGGTGGATGCTGACCTGGGTGGGTATCTAAATAGCTAGCCCTGTAATGCCGGGCTATGTACTTAGATTATTGCAAAATGTGCTTCATCCGAAAAGCTATTTTAAAATCGGACATATCGAGTGCATAGAGGAGCAATGTATCTATAACTCTTAAAATAATTGTTATGCTTTTTGTGAACGTTTATCTTGAGTGATTTAGCAAACTGTTAGTAAATTCCCCGGAAGTTTGCGGGGGTTATGCTTTTTCTGAACGTCACATGCTAATGTAAAAAGCTGGTTTTTGATATAAATATGAACTTTATTGAACAGACATGCATGTATTGTATAACACAATGTCCTAGGTGTGTCATCTGATGAAGATCATCAAAGGTTAGTGCTGCATTTAGCTGTGGTTTGGGTTTATGTGACATGATATGCTAGCTTGAAAAATGGGTGTCTGATTTTTTCTGGCTGGGCACTCTGCTGACATAATCTAATGTTTTGCTTTCGTTGTAAAGCCTTTTTGAAATCGGACAGTGGGGTTAGATTAACGAGATTCTTGTCTTTAAATAGCTGTAAAATAGTCATATGTTTGAGAAATTGAAGTAATAGTATTTCTAACGATTCAAAAATCGCGCCACTGGATTTCAGTGGCTGTTACGTAGGTGGGACGATTTCGTCCCACATACCCTAGAGAGGTTAACCACCTAACCGAGGAACTCAATTTAACCTTGCGCAATACCCTAGATGCAGTTGCACCCCTAAAAATTTAAAACATCTGTCATAAGAAACTAGCTCCCTGGTATACAGAAAATACACGAGCTCTGAAGCAAGCTTCCAGAAAATTGGAACGGAAATGGCGCCACACTAAACTGGAAGTCTTCCGACTAGCTTGGAAAGACAGTACCGTGCAGTATCGAAGAGCCCTCACTGCTGCACGATCATCCTATTTTTCCAACTTAATTGAGGAAAATAAGAACAATCCGAAATTTCTTTTTGACACTGTCGCAAAGCTAACTAAAAAGCAGCATTCGCAAATGGAGGATGGCTTTCACTTCAGCAGTAATAAATTTATGAACTTCTTTGAGGAAAAGATCATGATCATTAGAAAGCAAATTACGGACTCCTCTTTAAATCTGGGTATTCCTCCAGGGCTCCATTGTCCTGAGTCTGCACAACTCTGCCAGGACCTAGGATCAAGGGAGATAAAGTGTTTTAGTACTATATCTCTCGACATAATGATGAAAATAATCATGGCCTCCAAACCCTCAAGCTGCATACTGGACCCTATTCCAACTAAACTACTGAAAGAGCTGCTTCCTGTGCTTGGCCCTCCTATGTTGAACATAATAAACGGCTCTCTATCCACCGGATGTGTACCAAGCTCACTAAAAGTGGCAGTAATAAAGCCTCTCTTGAAAAAGCCGAATCTTGACCCAGAAATTATAAAAAACTATCGGCCTATATCGAATCTTCCATTCCTCTCAAAAATTTTAGAAAAAGTTGTTGCGCAGCAACTCACTGCCTTCCTGAAGACAAACAATGTATACGAAACGCTTCAGTCTGGTTTTAGACCCCATCATAGCACTGAGACTGCACTTGTGAAGGTGGTAAATGACCTTTTAATGACGTCAGACCGAGGCTCTGCATCTGTCCTCATGCTCCTAGATCTTAGTGCCGCTTTTGATACCATCGATCACCACATTCTTTTGGAGAGATTGGAAACCCAAATTGGTCTACATGGACAAGTTCTGGCCTGGTTTAGATCTTATCTGTCGGAAAGATATCAGTTTGTCTCTGTGAATGGTTCGTCCTCTGACAAATCAATTGTAAATTTCGGTGTTCCTCAAGGTTCCGTTCTAGGACCACTATTGTTTTCACTATATAATTTACCTCTTGGGGATGTCATTCGAAAACATAATGTTAAATTTCACTGCTATGCGGACGACACACAGCTGTACATTTCAATGAAACATGGTGAAGCCCCAAAATTGCCCTCGCTAGAAGCCTGTGTTTCAGACATAAGGAAGTGGATGGCTGCAAATTTTCTACTTTTAAACTCGGACAAAACAGAGATGCTTGTCCTAGGTCCCAAGAAACAAAGAGATCTTCTGTTGAATCTGACAATTAATCTGGATGGTTGTACAGTCGTCTCAAATAAAACTGTGAAGGACCTCGGCGTTACTCTGGACCCTGATCTCTCTTTTGAAGAACATATCAAGACTGCTTCAAGGACAGCTTTTTTCCATCTACGTAACATTGCAAAAATCAGAAACTTTCTGTCCAAAAATGACGCAGAAAAATTAATCCATGCTTTTGTTACTTCTAGGCTCGACTACTGCAATGCTCTACTTTCCGGCTACCCGGATAAAGCACTAAACAAACTTCAGTTAGTGCTAAATACGGCTGCTAGAATCCTGACTAGAACCAAAAAATGTGATCATATTACTCCAGTGCTAGCCTCCCTACACTGGCTTCCTGTTAAGGCAAGGGCTGATTTAAAGGTTTTACTGCTAACCTACAAAGCATTACATGGGCTTGCTCCTACCTATCTTTCCGATTTGGTCCTGCCGTACATACCTACACGTACGCTACGGTCACAAGACGCAGGCCTCCTAATTGTCCCTAGAATTTCTAAGCAAACGGCTGGAGGTAGGGCTTTCTCCTATAGAGCTCCATTTTTATGGAATGGTCTGCCTACCCATGTGAGAGACGCAGACTCAGTCTCAACCTTTAAGTCTTTACTGAAGACTTATCTCTTCAGTAGGTCCTATGATTAAGTATAGTCTGGCCCAGGAGTGTGAAGGTGAACGGAAAGGCTGGAGCAACGAACCGCCCTTGCTGTCTCTGCCTTGTCGGTTCCCCTCTTCCCACTGGGATTCTCTGCCTCTAACCCTTTTACAGGGGCTGAGTCACTGACTTACTGGTGTTCTTCCATGCCGTCCATGGGAGGGGTGCGTCACTTGAGTAGGTTGAGCCACTGACGTGGTCTTCCTGTCTGGGTTGGCGCCCCCCCCTTGGGTTGTGCCGTGGCGGAGATCTTTGTGGGCTATACTCGGCCTTGTCTTCGGACGGTAAGTTGGTGGTTGTAGATATCCCTCTAGTGGTGTGGGGGCTGTGCTTTGGCAAAGTGGGTGGGGTTATATCCTGCCTGTTTGGCCCTGTCCGGGGGTATCATCGGATGGGGCCACAGTGTCTTCTGATCCCTCCTGTCTCAGCCTCCAGTATTTATGCTGCAGTAGTTTGTGCCGGGGGGCTAGGGTCAGTCTGTTACATCTGGAGTATTCTCTTGTCTTATCCGGTGTCCTGTGTGAATGTAAATATGCTCTCTCTAATTCTCTCTTTCTCTCTTTCTCTCGGAGGACCTGAGCCCTAGGACCATGCCTCAGGACTACCTGGCATGATGACTCCTTGCTGTCCCCAGTCCACCTGGCCATGCTGCTGCTCCAGTTTCAACTGTTCTGTCTGTGGCTACGGAACCCTGACCTGTTCACCGGACGTGCTTGTTGCACCCTCGACAATTACTATGATTATTATTATTTGACCATGCTGGTCATTTACGAACATTTTAACATCTTGACCATGTTCCGTTATAATATCCACCCCTCATAGCCTGGTTCCTCTCTAGGTTTCTTCCTAGGTTTTTGGCCTTTCTCAGGAGTTTTTCCTAGGGAGTTTTTCCCAGCCACCGTGCTTCTTTCACATGCATTGCTTGCTGTTTGGGGTTTTAGGCTGGGTTTCTGTACAGCACTTTGAGATTTCAGCTGATGTATGAAGGGCTATATAAATAAATTTGATTTGATTTGATTTAAACTATTGTTGGAAAAATTACTTGTGTCATGCAGAAAGTAGATGTCCTAACCGACTTGCCAAAACTGTAGTTTGTTAACAAGACATTTGTGGAGTGGTTGAAAAATGAGGCTTAATGACTCTGACCTAAGTGTATGTAAACTTCCGAATTCAACTGTACGTACGGACCCACAAAGGCAGTTTTGGAGGATCCCGTATGCGAGATTGGGGGCAGAGGAACAAGTAAGGGAATACCCCCTTGATTTGGACAAAATAACATGGCAACATATTGGCATAGCACGAATCATACACACGATTGCAAAAACCACCCAAAGCGGCCCATCTCCGGGCCAATCATATGGCAATTTTCCGATGGCAATTGCCAATTGTAACACCCCAAATTTCCTTTAGATGGCGAGCGTGCTCCACCTTGGATTTTCATACAGCAAATGATACCCAATTCTTACCCAAGTCTCAGATTTTGATAAAACGATTTAAAAAAAAAAACTTAGCACCTTGTAAAAAAGTGGTTTCTGGACCGTTTTTCGTATTTTTTTCGATTGTTATGTCAATTACACATGTATAAGAGCTGTATGAACATGCTTCTGACGTTTTTTATTGACGTCGTTTTTTGGGTTCTTTTTGCTTGTGCATAAGGCATATGTTTTGTGCATTTGGAATATGATTTCATAGGAAGTCAAAAGTGACATATTTTTTTCTTTTTTTGCCAAATGCCATTAGAAATGTGCAAATGAAATGTCCAATTCTTTTTTTGTCAATTATACATGTATGAAAGTATTGAATGTGCCAAATCAGGATGTTTGTCCGTTTGCCATGTACGATCATAGGAAGTCGGTTTCCAAACCCAAAAGTCAGTGAACCATGGTCCAAATGGCATTTATACTGCCCAAATGATATATAGCCCTATGTTAAGCCATGGATCAACGCAGATGGTCTACTTGTCATGTATGATGAGGGAGAAGTGGGACTCTGTTGCTTTTAACATTTTTAACGAATTTGACATGCTCAGAATGCATAATTGACTGGCCCGATGATCTCGGGATGGCCGTGCAGTGACTGTGGTTCCTCTCCATCACTCGTTGTGTTGATTTCATCATGTCAACTTTGGTGATATTTTTTGCTGTTGAATCATATTGCAAATGCGCGTTACATTTGCAATATTGCGCGTTACGTTTGCAATATGATTCAATGGGCATTTAGCATCACGAATTTAGGCATGCTCAAAAATACTGCAGAAATGCATTATTGACTGGCTCGATGAACTCGGGATGGCCGGGCAGTGACTGTGGTTCCTCTCCATTGCTCGTCACCCAGCAGTCAGCGTCCATCAGTCAATTAGATGTCATTTTGACACCAAACTGATAGCATCTGACACCAAATCCACTTTTTCCAACTCGTATAGAAGCCAACTATCACATATGTCAGAGAAGGCCCATAATTCACAGTGCTTTCAATTTTAACCATAAAAAAACATAAAATACATAGTTACGTTATAGCTGCGGGTCCAGCTCTGACATTATGTGTAGGCCTATGTGAGGCGACCCCGAATCCCAAGTTTTGGCTCAATAGGTCATTCGGTGCCCGAGCAATGGCCTTAATTGGTGCTGAAAATCCACTTTTTCAGGGCGTTACTACGGGGTCCCTGAATGAGCTATCGGACAGAGACATTGGGGTCCGTCTCTATGGGCTGAGGCGGTTTCAATGCACCTAGTCTTGCGACTCTGGGACATGTCGCCATGTCCGTGATATTCAAAATGAATTGAAAATATTGCAAATGTACGAGGCGGTTTCTCGGTCAGAGAACCTTCTAGAGCCCCATAAATCACCGTGCACTATCGACTTGAGCTCTAGAACAGGTTTCTAAAATTTCGGAGCTCTAGGTCTGACGGTTCTTGAATCGTTTGAACGAAAGTAACTATTGAAGGCGGTATAAGCCTCTAAGCCCCACAATATGTACCTATGGCCAAATTGTGTGTGTGTGTTTTTGTTTTTTTGCAAAAAGAATAGACACACGTTGTCTTTGGGGTAGGCATAAACAGAATCCTGAATAAGAAGTCTCTACCTTAAGAATTGACTGAGTAACAGATGGTTGAGTTGCGTGATTTTCACTATGTGCAGGTTATATGACAATAGCTCTTGGGTGGTTTTAACCACTTCCGGTTGTCACAGGAAGTTCTTACTCAACACACGTTGTCTTTGGGGTAGACATAAACAGAATCCTGAATAAGAAGTCTCTACCTTAAGAATTGGTTGAGTTGCGTGATTTTCACTATATGCAGGTTGACCATATGACAATAGCTCTAGGCTGTTTTAACCACTTCCCGTTGTCACAGGAAGTTCTTACTCAACACACGTTGTCTTCGGGGTAGACATAAACAGAATCCTGAATAAGAAGTCTCTACCTTAATGGTAGCAGCGCTTGATCAGGCGAAAGCCTTTGATGGCGTGAATAGATCCTTTCTTTTCAGGGTGTTAGGAAGATTAGGATTTGGGGAAAAGTTTATAGGATGGATCCGTACTTTATATGTCGGAGCGGGGTGGCAGGTTAGCGTTAACGGTGACGTTTTTGACCTCTCGTCTGGGGTCAGGCAGGGATGCCCGCTCTCGGCTCTTCTCTTCGTTCTGTACATGGAGCCTCTGGGGGCTGCCATTAGGGCAGACACAGGGGTGGAGGGCTTGCTGATCCCTGGAAGTGGCGGTCTCCGTGTCAAGTTGACACAGTACGCCGACGACACATCCTTGCTGCTTTGCAAGGACTCGTGCCTGACAAGGTCCCTTGCCATTATTGGGGACTTCACCCGAGCGTCGGGGGCGGTTCTTAACCACGCGAAGTCTTCTGTTAAGTTTTTCGGAAGATGGAGTGGTAGGACGGATGTGCCCGGAGGGTTATCTCTCTGTAACAGGGCCCTGAGGATACTCGGGGTCCATTTTGAGACCTCCAGCTCAGCGACGCTGAACTGGAACAGGGGCATCGCAGTGGTACAGAAGAAGCTAGCGATGTGGAGGGCTAGGTCGTTGTCCTTTTTAGGCAAGGTCCTGGTTCTCAAGGTGGATGTATTGCCATCTCTATTGTACTTGGCGTACATCTATCCATTGCCGGCTTGTCTAAGGAGGCATCTAGTGAGGCTGGTGTTTCAGTTCATGTGGGGTGGCAGGTACGAGTGGGTCGCCAGGGCACGCATGATCTGTCCCATCGGGGAGGGAGGTAGGGGGGGTACCACATCTCCCCCTCAAGCTAGACGCCATTTTTGTTTCTTTTCTGTTGACGGAGCTTGCTCAGCCAGTACTACACCCGTCCGGTTACCTCCTGCGGGTGTTCTTCTCGTATCAGGCGAGAAGCGTAATGGTGTGGTCTAACACGGGTCCTCGGGCAGAACAGCTGCCGTGGCACTTTGGCCATGCGGCCAAGTGGCTGCGTGCGCACCCCGAGGTTGAAGTTGCCCGAGTAGGTTTAGATCACAGGCACCTGTACGAGGAGGTCAGAGGGCAGTAAGTCCAGCACCTGTAGTGGGCATCCCGGCAGTGGTCTGGGAAGGAGTGCAGGCGCAGGGTCTGGACAACAGGCTCAAGGACCTGAATTGGTTGAGCCTCCACAAGTGTTTGCCGGTACGCTCCACCATGTACCGGCATAGCTTGGCGCGATCCCCCACCTGCCCAAGACCTTCTTGTGGCGGGGAGGAGACTTTGCGCCATGTCTTTTGGGACTGTGCCATTGCCGGAGTAGTATGGGCGAAGGCACGGGTGTTGTTAGGAAGGTTAAGAGGAGATTTTGTGTTGACTTGGGCTAGGCTAGAGAGAGGTGTAGGGAGAGCGAGGGGGACGGATAGGGATAGGTTTCTGCTCTGGCTTCTCATGAGCCTCTTTAAGCGGGGGCTGTAGGAAGCCAGGCAGAACATGGTCAAGACAGGGAGAGATTGGGGGGTGGAAGGGATAGTGAGGAGGGTGGAAGGAGATTTGAGAGGGAGGATGAAGAGGGAGGAGAGGAAGTGGGGGCAGCACGCTGCCCGGGAGAGGTGGAAGGGGGGATTAGGGCTGGGGTTATTTTTGATTAGGGACGGGGAGATAGGGAAAGTTAGTGTGTAGGATGACGGGGAGGGACGATGCTCCCCTGAGTTTTGTTTTGGGGTATTTGTTTTGTTTTATAAATTAAATACCATTATTTGAGTTTGAAAGAAATATATGATTTTGTAAAGAATGAATGGTATTGAACGTAATAAATTATTTTTTCAAAAAAAAAAATCTGTTCTTATCAGTTTAATATCTGATACGTCCCCCATCGGGGGACTACATATTAAATGGATTTTTCGAACAGGGAGTCGGAAATGGGGCTTGCTCCGTCCGCTCCACGCATCGACCCGGTATTGCAGTACCTCCGGGAACGGTGCAACACTTTTCTCTCATTGTCAAGGAAAAAGAAATACACAAAGCTATGTAAAACAGCTAGCAGAAGAAGAGAAGGAATGAAAAAAGAAGAATCATCCAAACTGAAACAAGGGCGAAGCCCCCTTCATGGGGTCCCCCGTTTTCCCGCCATTTTACTTAAAAAAAAATTGGCCAGGATTGTGTGTGTGTGTGTGTGTCTCTGTGTGTGTGTGTGTGTGTGTGTGTGTGTGTGTCTCTGTGTGTGTGTGTCTCTGTGTGTGTCTCTGTGTGTGTGTGTTGTCTCTGTGTGTGTGTCTCTGTGTGTGAGTGTGTGTCTCTGTGTGTGTGTGTGTGTGTGTCTCTGTGTGTGTGTGTCTCTGTGTGTGTGTGTCTCTGTGTGTGTGTGTGTCTGTTTTTGACCCCCCCCAAAAATACAATCACTTCACCAGGATTGTCTGTCTCTGTTTTTGACCCCCCCAAAAAATACAATCACTTCACCAGGATTGTCTGTCTGTCTCTGTTTTTGACCCCCCCAAAAAAATACAATCACTTCACCAGGATTGTCTGTCTGTGTGTGAATTTTTACCCACAGCCCTCAAACTTGGAAGAGTGGGTTCGGGAACCACCCGCGGGAACCCGGCCTAGAGTGCACAGTGTGTGTCTCGGGCCCCGACCTCTGACTTCCATACGACTCTGGTTTCTCTTCATTACGCACAAGCCTTTCGCCTTTTACTAAAGACTTCCGTGGAGAGGAACACTTACGAGTTCAACATATTTTTGGAAGGGCTTTGCTTCTGGCAGAGCCCGGTATCTTGTTTCAAGAGAAATTGACAGAGATGACGGCGAGACTTTTTGCTCAGGCGTTTGACTTGAAGCCGGCTGACCGACCGACCGACCGACCGACCGACCGGCGTATTTTTCCACTCAAAGTAGTCGCTCGGGCAATTGAGTTCAAGCCCGACGACGACTGACGTGTTTTCCGGGCTTTGAACAAATAGTCGCACTAGGCTTAAAGAGCTAGTGACTTAAAGACGCATTAGCGACTTGTTAAAAAAAACACCCGCCTGTCACCAGGGAAGCGTCGGGTGGGGAGGAGACAACTTTTGCCAAACCGCTGAGGTCTGCCGAGACCCCCAGGGGCCCGGCGGGTGCAGGGGTCAATTTGTGGGTTATCGCTTCTCGGCCTTTTGGCTCAGATCAAGCTTGGTACTGAGGTGCCCCAGAGCCCGCTGAGTCAAAAGGTCGAAGCGAGAGGAGAGCAGAGTCGAGAGCGTCATTCTCCTTGCGGAGATGGCGCAAAATTCTGCAAGTAGGTCGGTCCCTGGGATCGGACTGGCGAATACCATCCGTTTTGAATGGAAAGAGAAGGGTGTTGATCCTTTTGGAAGAGAGACGTTTGGAAGGACAATCCTGATTGGAATGCTAAAGCTGACGGTACGGGACGTGTTTTGCCTCCAAGGCAACTCGTTGGAGGGAGCGTTTGACGTGGCTTTTTACACGGAAGGCAAGCATGATGAGATCCTTAAAAAGGTGAGAGCGGTGGGAGATACGAGGCCGATGTGCCATTATGAGGTGAAGAGTTTGGCAAGAAACAATTTCCGGGTAATAACGGTGAACATTTATAACCCGTACGTGAAGGATGAGGAGGTGAGGGCCTTCTTGGGGCGGTA
This sequence comes from Salmo trutta, assembly GCF_901001165.1. Lineage (NCBI taxonomy): Eukaryota > Metazoa > Chordata > Actinopteri > Salmoniformes > Salmonidae > Salmo > Salmo trutta. The sequence continues at coordinate 3,391,178 of NC_042980.1, read as the reverse complement.
CATGGAAAATGTATCCTCGGCAAGGCACTTCAAGGATTCGCTTGGTTTTTGGAACGGGAGGAGAGGTTTTCAGGCCCTCCTCAGGGAGGATCCTAAAGGACTGGGTGGGTACCTTCATCCCCCAGCTATGTTCTCCCTGGGGGCTGACAGGGGGACATTGTATTATGCACGTCAGCCCCCGTTCTGCAGGCGCTGTATGGCCTATGGACACATCCTGGCCTCGTGCAGCACTAGAAAGTGCAGATTTTGCGGATCTGGGGAGCACGAGGCTAAGGATTGTGACGAGCCCAAGGCTTGCCACGGGTGTGGCTCAACAGCGCACCTGTGGCGGGAATGCCCGGCTCGTCAACGGTCATACGCGTCTGCGGCAGGAGGGGGAGCAGGAGCGGGGGATGGAGGAAGAAGAGACAGGGGAGGTGAAAAAGGAAAAGACCCAAGCACAGGCCCAGAGAAGACGGCCACACGGAAGGAGGAGGAGAAAGAGGTGGCAGCAGGCGGCGAGGGAGGAAGAGAAGGCACGGGAGCAGAAGAAAAAGAAGGACAGGAAGGAAAAGAAGAAGCAGGAAGCAAGGAGCAGGAGAGAGCAGCAGTGGAGGGAGAGGAGGTGGGGGGTGAGCCGGGGGTAGGGCTTGGGGGGAGGGAGGAGGGGGGAGAGGGGGTGAGGATGTGGGGGGACAGTATGTCGAGCGCCCTAGTGGAAGAGATGAGGGGAATGGTGGAGGAGCTAGCGGGGAAGGGGGGTGGTGTCTCCCCGTTACCTCCAACACCAAAAAAGAAAGGGAAGAGGAGGGGGAGCTCGGCAGACAGGGAGGGGGTGGCCAAGCGAGTTATGGGGGAGGGGGAAATATCTTTGCCCTCGCTGGTTTCCTCAGAACCTCAGCAAATGGTGGAGGTTGAATCCCTGGGCGTAACTCAGGGCTGGTCATCTGGGGGGGATCTCAACTCCTGTTTGGTGAGATTGGGTCCCCTACCCTAAGCCCAGTCGTTTTCAGGGAGGGAGGGTGTTGGTGGGGAACCAAGGATGCAGGGCACTCAAAGGCCTAACACCATGCCTGCATCCTGGGTTGGAGAGATGGAGGAGGACGGGGGGACGTTGGGAGAGGAGAGGACGTTCCCGCCGGATGAGACGGAGCAGGGGAGCATCAGGTGAGCCTCCTGTTTTTTTGTCATTGTGGGTTTATTTGTGCTGAAGTAAGGGTTTTTGTTTTATTTTATAAATGATACATTCTATTAAGTTTTTTAGTTTAAATGTAAGGGGTTTGAGGGACTTTGTTAAGAGGAGGGTGGTTTTTAGTTTTTTGGAAGGGGTGGGTTTTGATGTTTGTTTTTTACAGGAGGTTCACCTGAGGGATGGAGGGGATGTCATTAGATTTAGTAGAGAGTGGGATAAGGGGGAGTCAGTTTGGGGTATAGGTGGGGTTCATTCAACGGGGGTGGGTATTTTGTTTGGGAATAGGGAGGTGAAGGTAGAGGACACTTTTGTTGTTATGCAGGGGAGTGTCTTGGGGGTGGATGTCACTTTTAGGGATAGTAGGTATAGGTTAGTGGTGGTGTATGGGCCACAGGTGGCGGCAGACAGGAGGGAGATGGTGGACTGTCTGGCACCCCTGTGTGTCACAAATAGGCACTTGGTGATAGGTGGGGATTTTAACATAGATTTAGGGTTAGTGGGAGATAGCAGTGCAGGCGCCATCACCGGGCTAATGGCTTGCCATGGTCTGGTTGATGGAGGCCTGCACACTACTCCGACAATGGCGGGTCCCACATGGCGCAACTCCCGGGGGGTTGCGCGGAGGCTCGACTATATTTTCCTATCCAGGTCTTTGGGTCAGTTGTCTGGGCGGCTGTTGCCTGTGTTCTTTTCAGACCACGACGGGGTGCTCCTGCAGGTGGGGTCGCCAGTCTGCCTCTTCGGTAGGGGGTACTGGAAATTAGATCGGGATGTGCTGGAGGAGCAAGCTTTCGTTGACGCCTTTTTTGGTTTCTTTCGGGGGCTTGAAGGCCTCCGGTCCATGTGCGAGGGGGTTTTGGAGTGGTGGGATTTAGTTAAGGTGAGGATTAGGGCTTTTATAATAGGATATTGTAAAAGGACAAAAAGGGAGGAAAGGAGGGAGGTGGATCGTATCCAAAGGTTGATTGAACTCGAATACGAGGCAGGCAACCTCGGCGGGTCGATTGACTGGGAGAGATCCACAGCCCTGAAGGCGCAGCTTAGGGAGCTGCAGGAGCGGAAGGCTCGAGCTTTCCTGGAGCGTGCGCATTATGGCTTTCTAGAACATAATGAGACTTGTTCTGCTATGTTCTTTAAGTCGGTTAGGGCAGACAGAGTAGGAAGATAATGCACGGGGTGAGGAAAGAAGATGGTAGCATAGTTAGAAAACCGGAGGAAATGGTCAGGGTAACAACTGATCATTTCCGAGGTTTATTTAAAGAGAGGGTAATAGATGTAGAGCAGGGAAATGTGTTTTTAGAACACTTGTCCCGGCGATTGCCGGAGGACATTAGAGATGTGATGGAGGCTCAGATCTCCCTCGAGGAGGTTGAGAGTGCTCTCAGGAGGATGGGAAAAGGGAAGGTGCCTGGGATGGATGGGCTGCCGGCCGAGTTTTACCTCAAGTTTTGGGGTATACTTGGACCAGTGGTCCTCGAAGTCTTGAAGGCCATCCTTGAGACGGGGGTCCCGGGGGGATCAATGGCTGTTGGTGTGCTGTCACTTCTTTACAAGAAGGGGGAAGTAACAGACCTTGGCAACTGGCGGCCGTTGACCATGCTGTGTGTAGACTATAAGCTCTTAGCAAAGGTCTTAGCGGACAGGTTGCGCACAGCCCTTCCCTACGTCGTCCATGAGGATCAGACGTGCAGGGTAGAGGGCCGCTCTATTAGGTGGAACCTGCAGTTGATCAGGGACTCCATCGCTTGGGTAGAAGACAGAGGGCTGCCTTTAATGGTAGCAGCGCTTGATCAGGCGAAAGCCTTTGATCGCGTGAATAGATCCTTTCTATTCAGGGTGTTAGGTAGATTAGGATTTGGGGAAAAGTTTATAGCATGGATCCGTACATTATATGTCGGAGCGGGGTGCCGGGTTAGCGTTAACAGTCACTTAGGTGATGTTTTTGACCTCTCGTCTGGGGTCAGGCAGGGATGTCCGCTCTCGGCTCTCCTCTTCGTTCTGTACATGGAGCCTCTGGGGGCTGCTATTAGGGCAGACACAGGGGTGGAGGGCTTGCTGATTCCTGGAAGTGGCGGTCTCCGTGTCAAGTTGACACAGTACGCCGACGACACATCCTTGCTGCTTTGCAAGGACTCGTGCCTGACAAGGTCCCTTGCCATCATCGGGGACTTCACCCGAGCGTCCGGGGCGGTTCTCAACCACGCGAAGTCTTCCGTTAAGTTTTTCGGAAGATGGAGTGGTAGGACAGATGTGCCCGGAGGGTTATCTCTCTGTAACGGGGCCCTGAGGATTCTCGGGGTCCGTTTTGAGACCTCTGGCTCAGCGACGCTGAACTGGAACATGGGCATCGCAGTGGTACAGAGGAAGCTAGCGATGTGGAGGGTTAAGTCTTTGTCTTTTTTAGGCAAGGTCCTGGTTCTCAAGGTGGATGTATTGCCATCTCTTTTGTATTTGGCGTACATCTACCCATTGCCGGCTTGTCTGAGGAGGCCTCTAGTGAGGCTAGTGTTTCAGTTCATGTGGGGTGGCAGGTACGAGTGGGTCGCCAGGGCACGCATGATCTGTCCCATTGGGGAGGGAGGTAGGGGGGTACCACATCTCCCCCTCAAGCTGGACGCAAATTTTGTTTCTTTTCTGTTGACGGAGCTTGCTCAGCCAGTACTACACCCGTCCGGTTACCTCCTGCGGGTGTTCTTTTCGTATCAGGCGAGAAGCGTAATGGTGTGGTCTAACACGGGTCCTCGGGCGGAACAGCTGCCGTGGCACTTTGGCCATGCGGCCAAGTGGCTGCGTGCGCACCCCGAGGTTAAAGTCGCCCGAGTAGGTTTAGATCACAGGCACCTGTACGAGGAGGTCAGACGGGCAGTAAGTCCAGCACCTGTGGTTGGCATCCCGGCAGTGGTCTGGGAAGGAGTGCAGGCGCGGGGTCTGGACAACAGGCTCAAGGACCTGAATTGGTTGAGCCTCCATAAGTGTTTGCCGGTACGCTCCACCATGTACCGGCATAGCTTGGCGCGATCCCCCACCTGCCCAAGACTTTCTTGTGGCAGGGAGGAGACTGTGCGCCATGTCTTTTGGGACTGTGCCATTGCCGGAGTAGTATGGGCGAAGGCACGGGTGTTGTTAGGAAGGGTTAGAGGGGATTTTGTTTTGACGTGGGCTAGGTTAGAGAGAGGTGTAGGGAGAGCGAGGGGGACGGATAGGGATAGGTTTCTGCTCTGGCTTCTCATGAGCCTCTTTAAGCGGGGGCTGTGGGAAGCCAGGCAGAACATGGTTAAGACAGGGAGAGATTGTGGGGTGGAAGGCATAGTGAGGAGGGTGGAAGGAGATCTGAGGGGGAGGATGAAGAGGGAGGAGAGGAAGTGGAGGCAGCATGCTGCCCGGGAGAGATGGAAGGGGGGATTAGGGCTGGGGTTATTTTAGATTAGGGAAGGGAAGATAGGGAAAGTTAGTGTTTAGGATGACGGGGAGGGATGATGCTCCCCTGAGTTTTGTTTTGGTTTTTGTGTTGTTTTATGAATTAAAATGCCATTATTTATTTTTGTATGAAAGGTATGATTTGTAATGAATGAATGGCATAGAAGGTAATAAATTATTTTTTCAAAAAAAAAAATCTGTTCTTATCAGTAACATCGCTCTCTTCTCTCTCTTGTGCAGGACCGGGAACCAGTGTGTCCAGTGCGCGGGCTTGCTATAGGCGAGCCCACAACGGTTTGGCGTAATGTGGCCCATCCTGCTCTCCTGAATCAGCACCGGGACCTGTCCTGGATGGACGCCCACGAGATCCTCCCGGTCAGGGCCGTTATGCACTCCCGGGGCATGGCGAGGACATCCGCGTGCCCCCGACCAGGCTGTGGCCAAGAAGAGTCGGTGAGGCACTTGCTCTGGGAGTGCAGAGCCGCTAGGGACCTGTGGAAGGAAGTAGGCCCCCTGATCTCCTCGTGTCTGCCAGCATGGGAGGACCTAACGCCCCAGCTCGTGCTGTATGGGGTGGGCCGAAGGCCCATTCCATCAAAGGCCTTCACCAAGCTCTGGCCCACCCTCACGTCTCTGAAGGCAGCACTGTGGTCCTCCCACAACCTGCTGGTAGCGAAACAGGTCGACACCACCCCCCAGGCAGTGGCCATGGTAGCCACAGAGGCCCTGGGGTGGTACAGAAGGAAGGGGGCCTCGACCCCAGGCGAAGGGTCCCCCACAACACCCAAGGTCCCTGCGGCCACGGCCTGACAGCGCTGCGGCGCCTAGGGCGATGCACCTAGGGGAGGCATCTCCTCTGGGCCCCGAAGGACGGGACGATGATTGATTCGGGAGAGCAGGAGGAGGCAAGTTTGATAAGGACTCACCCCGCTCCTGTACAAAGGACCGAAGACAACCTTTTAGCAAGTTTTAAAAATGTTTTACCTTGTTAAATCATTTGTACACATTTTAAATGGCTTTTACAGATTTGATGTTTTCCACAATGAAAAGTACTTTTAATCATGATTGTTTTTAACAACATGTACTTTTTTACAAATTTAAATGCTGTGTTTTATGCGTTCATGCCGTTTTTATGTGTATAAAATGATGTACAAACATATGTGAGCTGTCCTTAAAGTAATTGTGATAATAAAAACTTTTCCAAAAGAAAAAAATCTGTTCTTATCAGTTTAATATCTGATATGTCCCCCATCGGGGGACTACATATTAAATGGATTTTTCGAACAGGGAGTCGGAAATGGGGCTTGCTCCGTCCGCTCCACGCATCGACCCGGTATTGCAGTACCTCCGGGAACGGTGCAACACTTTTCTCTCATTGTCAAGGAAAAAGAAATACACAAAGCTATGTAAAACAGCTAGCAGAAGAAGAGAAGGAATGAAAAAAGAAGAATCATTCAAACTGAAACAAGGGCGAAGCCCCCTTCATGGGGCCCCCCGTTTTCCCGCCATTTTACTTAAAAAAAAAAAACATTGGCCAGGATTGTGTGTGTGTGTGTGTGTGTGTGTGTGTGTGTGTCTCTCTCTGTGTGTGTGTGTGTGTGTGTGTGTGTGTCTCTGTGTGTGTGTGTCTCTGTGTGTGTGTGTGTGTGTGTGTGTGTGTGTGTGTCTGTCTGTCTGTCTGTCTCTGTTTTTGACCCCCCCAAAAAATACAATCACTTCACCAGGATTGTCTGTCTGTCTGTCTGTCTGTCTGTCTCTGTTTTTGACCCCCCCAAAAAATACAATCACTTCACCAGGATTGTCTGTCTGTCTGTCTGTCTTTGTGTGAATTTTTACCCACAGCCCTCAAACTTGGAAGAGTGGGTTCGGGAACCACCCGCGGGCACCCGGCCTAGAGTGCACAGTGTGTGTCTCGGGCCCCGACCTCTGGTTTCTCTTCATTACGCACAAGCCTTTCGCCTTTTACTAAAGACTTCCGTGGAGAGGAACACTTACGAGTTCAACATATTTTTGGAAGGGCTTTGCTTCTGGCAGAGCCCGGTATCTTGTTTCAAGAGAAATTGACAGAGATGACGCCGAGACTTTTTGCTCAGGCGTTTGACTTGAAGCCGGCTGACCGACCGACCGACCAACCGACCGGCGTATTTATCCACTCAAAGTAGTCGCTCGGGCAATTGAGTTCAAGCCCGACGACGACTGACGTGTTTTCCGGGCTTTGAACAAATAGTCGCACTAGGCTTAAAGAGCTAGTGACTTAAAGACGCATTAGCGACTTGTTAAAAAAAACACCCGCCTGTCACCAGGGAAGCGTCGGGTGGGGAGGAGACAACTTTTGCCAAACCGCTGAGGTCTGCCGAGACCCCCGGGGGCCCGGCGGGTGCAGGGGTCAATTTGTGGGTTATCGCTTCTCGGCCTTTTGGCTCAGATCAAGCTTGGTACCGAGGTGCCCCAGAGCCCGCTGAGCCAAAAGGTCGAAGGAAGGCAGGAGGGAGGAAAGTTTGTTTTTTTGTTTTTTTTGGATTCACGGTTGGTTTATTTTGCCGCTTTTTTTCAGTTTGTCTTTTTGGAAGAAAGCAGAGGCGAGTGCGCCAAGCTCCTTGCGGAGATGGCGCAAGGTTCTACATGGAGGCCAGTCCCTAGGATGGGGCTGGCGAATACGGTGCGGTTTGCCTGGAGGAACAAGGCAATGGAGCCAATTGGCGGAGATGAGTTTGGGAGGACCATTTTGATTGAGATCCTTGGACTGACGGTGGAGGATGTGTTCTGCCTCCAAGACAACCCTTTGGAGGGGGCATACGATGTGGCGCTACACACTGAAGGGAAGCATGATGACGTTCTCAGAAGGGCGAGAGAAGTGCAAGCAGAGAGGCCGATGTCTCATTACTTGGTGACCAGCTTGGCAAAGAGTAATTTCAGGGTTGTGAATGTGAACATTTACAACCCATACGTGAAGGACGAGGAGGTGAGGGCCTTTCTGGGGAGATACATGGATAGTGTCTCCTCAGGAAGGCACCTCAAGGATTCCATGGGTTTTTGGACCGGGAGGAGGGGTTTCCAGGCCCTCCTAAGAGACGACCCAAAAGGATTGGGTGGATACCTCCATCCTCCGGCGATGTTCTCCCTGGGGGCTGACAGGGGGACGTTGCATTATGCCCGTCAGCCTCCGTACTGCAGGCGTTGTATGGCCTACGGTCATATCCTCGCCTCGTGCAGTATGCAGAAGTGCAGGTATTGTGGGTCTGCAGAGCACGGGGCGAGGGACTGTGACGCGCCGAAGGCATGTCACGGGTGTGGCATGTTGACGCACCTGTGGCGTGGATGCCCGGCGCGTCAGCGGTCATACGCGTCTGCAGCTGGGGGGGGAGCGAGAGCCGGGGATGGGGGTAGGAGGGACCAAGGACTGAGTACTGGAACAGAGGGAGCGGACACACGGGTGGAAGAGGAGGAGAAAACGGAAGCGGGAGGAGAAAAAGAAGACAACAGCATAGTGGAAACGGAAGGGCAGGAGACTGAAGGAGAGAAGGAGGAGGAAGGAGACAGGAGAGTGGAGGGGCCAGAGAAGACGGCGGTGGAGAGGAAGGAGACGGAGAAGGCAACAGAGAGGAAGGAGACTGGGAAGAAGGCGGTGGAGAAGAGAGAGACAGAAAGGAAGGAGACAGGGAAGAAGGTGGTAGAGACAGAAAGGAAGGAGACAGGGAAGAAGGGGGTGGAGAAGAAAGAGACAGAAAGGAAGGAGACAGGGAAGAAGGTGGTGGAGAAGAAAGCGACAGAAAGGGAGGAGACAGAGAAGGCAGAGGTGGCGGGACCAGTAGGAGAAGGATTGAAGGAGTGGGGGGACAGTAAAGAGGTGAGCTCACGGGTGGAGGAGCTGAGGAGCTGAGGAAGATGGTGGGGGGCTGACGGACACTGTGAAGGAAGCGAGGGGTGAGCTGGCGGACAATATGAACGAAGCGAGGGGGGGCTGACGGACGCAGACAGAGATGTTCCCTCCACCGATAAAGAGACCTAAGAAGTGGGAGCGTAAGGACAGCAGGAGGAGGAAGGATGGTAGGGGGGGGGCAGGGCAGGGCAGGGGGGAGAGGAAGCGGGGCCCTCGTGGGCTCCCTCTCCTTCGTGCTCTTTTACACCCCTGGCTGAGCTGGACTTTCCAGGCATTGCCCAGAGTTGGGGGATGGAGGAAGGGGTTAGGGTTTAACTTTTTGTTTGAGGGCATGGGGTGCTCGGGCCAGAGACAGGAGGAGGGTGGGGTGGTGGACTTGAGTGGGGGGCACAAGGCACAGAGTGTGGGTGTGCAGGGAATTGGTGTTGTTTCTAGGGGAGAAGGGATGGTGGCCGACGGAGGAGCGTCAGGAGTGGAGGAGGCGTCCCCGTCGGTCGGGAGTATAGGGTGAGTTTTGTTGGGTATTTAATGTGGGTATGTGTTTTGGTTTGGAAGTGGGAAGGGGAGGGAAGACGAGTCTTTGTTTTGGGGTTTTAGTGTTGAAGTTAAAAAAATGCCTAGTTATGATTTTTGATTGATATATGGTTTTGTAATGAAAGGCATGGAACGTAATAAATATATTTTGTAAAAAAAAAAAAAAATATGTTCTTATCAGTTTAATATCTGATATGTCCCCCATCGGGGGACTACATATTAAATGGATTTTTCGAACAGGGAGTCGGAAATGGGGCTTGCTCCGTCCGCTCCACGCATCGACCCGGTATTGCAGTACCTCCGGGAACGGTGCAACACTTTTCTCTCATTGTCAAGGAAAAAGAAATACACAAAGCTATGTAAAACAGCTAGCAGAAGAAGAGAAGGAATGAAAAAAGAAGAATCATCCAAACTGAAACAAGGGCGAAGCCCCCTTCATGGGGTCCCCCGTTTTCCCGCCATTTTACTTAAAAAAAAACATTGGCCAGGATTGTGTGTGTGTGTGTGTGTGTGTGTCTCTCTGTGTGTGTGTGTGTCTCTGTGTGTGTGTGTCTCTGTGTGTGTGTGTGTGTGTGTGTGTGTGTGTGTGTGTGTGTCTGTCTGTCTGTCTGTCTCTGTTTTTGACCCCCCCAAAAAATACAATCACTTCACCAGGATTGTCTGTCTGTCTGTCTGTCTGTCTGTCTGTCTGTCTGTCTGTCTCTCTCTGTTTTTGACCCCCCAAAAAATACAATCACTTCACCAGGATTGTCTGTCTGTCTGTCTGTCTGTCTGTCTGTCTCTGTTTTTGACCCCCCCAAAAAATACAATCACTTCACCAGGATTGTCTGTCTGTCTGTCTGTCTGTCTGTCTGTGTGAATTTTTACCCACAGCCCTCAAACTTGGAAGAGTGGGTTCGGGAACCACCCGCGGGCACCCGGCCTAGAGTGCACAGTGTGTGTCTCGGGCCCCGACCTCTGACTTCCATACGACTCTGGTTTCTCTTCATTACGCACAAGCCTTTCGCCTTTTACTAAAGACTTCCGTGGAGAGGAACACTTACGAGTTCAACATATTTTTGGAAGGGCTTTGCTTCTGGCAGAGCCCGGTATCTTGTTTCAAGAGAAATTGACAGAGATGACGCCGAGACTTTTTGCTCAGGCGTTTGACTTGAAGCCGGCTGACCGACCGACCGACCGGCGTATTTTTCCACTCAAAGTAGTCGCTCGGGCAATTGAGTTCAAGCCCGACGACGACTGACGTGTTTTCCGGGCTTTGAACAAATAGTCGCACTAGGCTTAAAGAGCTAGTGACTTAACCTCTTTGGTATAGGGGGCAGTATTGAGAATTTTGGAAAAAATATGTTCCCATTTTTAACTGCCTCCTACACCAACTCAGAAGCTAGAATATGCATATTATTGTTCAGGTTTGGATAGAAAACACTCTGAATTTTCTAAAACTGTTTGAATGGTGTCTGTGAGTATAACAGAACTCCTATGGCAGGCAAAAACCTGACAAGGCTTCAAGCAGGAAGTACCCTGTCTGACAAGGAGTCGTGCGTCTTACCTCTTTTTATTGAAAAGTAAGGATCTTAGCTGTAACGTGACAATTCCCAGGGCTCCAATAGGCTCTCAGAGCCCGCGAAATAACTGAAGGTTTACGAGGGAACCTCAGGTTGAAATATATTATCGCCTTTTGTAAGTGGATGCTCGGAGGACCTTTCAATGATGCGCGTGCATGAGTCGCTTCTGAGGAGAAATTTTATTCGGCTGTTTAGGCTCAATGCATACTCCCGGTCGGAATATTAACACTTCTCTATGACATAAATGGCATAAAAATTGGTTTTAAACAGCGGTTGACATGCTTCGAAGTACGGTAATGGAATATTTAGACATTTTTGACACGCCAATGCGCCATGCGCGACACCGCGAAGAAGCATTCTAGAACTCACGAACAAAACGTCGCTGTTGGAACATAACGATGGATTATTTGGGACCAAACCAACATTTGTTATTGAAGTAGAAGTCCTGGCAGTGTATTCTGATGAAGAACAAGCAAGGTAAGAACATTTTTCTTATAGGAAATGTGATTTTGGTGGAGGCTGAACTGGGTGGGTATCTAAATAGCTAGCCCTGTAATGCCGGGCTATGTACTTAGATTATTGCAAAATGTGCTTCATCCGAAAAGCTATTTTAAAATCGGACATATCGAGTGCATAGAGGGGTAATGTATCTATAATTCTTAAAATAATTGTTATGCTTTTTGTGAACGTTTATCGTGAGTAATTTAGTAAAATCACCGGAAGTGTTCGGTGGGAATGCTAGTTCTGAACGTCACATGCTAATGTAAAAAGCTGGTTTTTGATATAAATATGAACTTGATTGAACAGACATGCATGTATTGTATAACACAATGTCCTAGGTGTGTCATCTGATGAAGATCATCAAAGGTTAGTGCTGCATTTAGATATGGTTTGGGTTTATGTGACATGATATGCTAGCTTGAAAAATGGCTGTGTGATTATTTCTGGCTGGGTACTCTGCTGACATAATCTAATGTTTTGCTTTTGTTGTAAAGCCTTTTTGAAATCGGACAGTGGGGTTAGATTAACGAGATTCTTGTCTTTAAATAGCTGTGAAATAGTCATATGTTTGAGAAATTGAAGTTATAGCATTTCTAACGATTCAAAAATCGCGCCACTGGATTGAAGTGGCTGTTACGTAGGTGGGACGAAATCGTCCCAGAGAGGTTAAAGACGCATTAGCGACTTGTTAAAAAAAACACCCGCCTGTCACAAGGGAAGCGTAGGATGAGGAGGAGACAACTTTTGCCAAACCGCTGAGGTCTGCCGAGACCCCCGGGGGCCCGGCGGGTGCAGGGGTCAATTTGTGGGTTATCGCTTCTCGGCCTTTTGGCTCAGATCAAGCTTGGTACCGAGGTGCCCCAGAGCTCGCTGAGTCAAAAGGTCGGAGATAGGAGGGCGGTAATTTTTTTTAGTTTTTTGAAGGATTTGGATTTCCACTATTGCCTTTTCCTTAATCAGCAGCTTCTTTTTTGTTGGAAGAGAGCTTTATACCCGACAAGATGGCGGAAAGTATTCCTAAAAGATCGGTTCCAGGGATTGGGCTTGCAAACACGGTGAGGTTTGCATGGAGCAACAAGGACATGGAGCCAATTGGGAGAGAAAGTTTTGGGAGATCTGTTTTAATGGGGACCCTGAAGCTAATGGTGAAAGACGTGTTATGCCTTCAGGCTAACCCTATTGAAAAAGCCTATGACGTAACTTTCTACACGGAGGCAATTCATGATGATATCATGAAGAAGGCGAAGGCTGTGGGAGGTGTGAGGCCCATGAGTAATTATGAGGTCTCAAGTTTGGCCAAGAACAATTTCAGAGTCGTGACGGTGAATATATACAACCCGCATGTAAAGGACGAGGAGGTAAGGGCATTTCTGGGGAGGTTCATGGACAACGTTTCATCAGCAAGGCTCCTCAGGGACTCCCTGGGGTTCTGGAACGGAAGGAGAGGGTTCCAGGCACTCCTCAGGGAGGACCCAAAGGGACTGGGTGGATTCCTCCATCCTCCTGCGATGTTCTCCCTGGGGGCTGACAGGGGGACGTTGTACTATGCACGTCAGCCCCCGTTCTGCAGGCGCTGTATGGCCTACGGCCACATCCTCGCCTCGTGCAGCACAAGAAAGTGCAGATTTTGTGGATCTGGAGAGCACGAGGCGAAGGATTGTGACGAGCCGAAGGCATGCCACGGGTGCGGTTCGTCAGTGCACCTGTGGCGGGAATGCCCGGCTCGTAAGGGGTCATACGCGTCTGCAGCTGGAGGGGGAGCAGGAGCGGGGGATGGGGGAGGAAGAGGAAGGGGAGAAGAACAGGGGAAAGAAGGGAACACAGGCCCTGAGAAGACGGCCAAACGAAAGGAGGAGGAGGAAGAGGTGGCAGCAGGAGGCGAAGGAAACAGAGAAGGAACGGAAGAAGGACCGGAAGGAGAAGGAGGAAAAGAGGTGGGAGGAAGAAAAGAAGTGGGGGAGCGAGAGAGAGCGACAGTGGAGGGGGTGCCGGTGGCAGGGACTGTGGAGGGGGTGAGGGAGTGGGGGGCCAGTGTGTCGAGTGCCCTCATTGAGGAGATGAGGGAAATGGTGCAAGAGATAGCGGGGAGGGGGGGTGATGTCTCTCCGTTACATACAACATCAAAGAAGAAAGGGAAGAGGAGGGGGGGCTCGGCAGGCAGTGAGAGGGAGGGGGGTGTGGGGGGGGAGGGGGTGACCAAGAGAGTGATGGGGGAGGGAAGAAAGTCCTTGCCCTCGCTGGCTTCCTCAGGCCCTCAACTTTTGCTGGAGGATGACTCCCAGGGCGGGGCTTGGGTCTGGGTGTCTGAGGGGGGATCTCAACTCCTGTTTGGGGAGGTGGGGTCCCCTTCTCTCAGCCCAGAAGACTACAGGGAGAGAATGGAGGGTGTTAGTGGGGAACCCGGGATGCAGGGCACTCCAAGGCCTAACACCATGCCTGCATCCTGGGTTGGAGAGATGGAGGAGGACGGGGGGACATCGGGAGAGAAGGCGTCTCTGCCGGATGGGCTGAAGCAGGGGAGCATCGGGTGAGTCTCCTGTTTTTGTTATTTTTGTTATTATGTTTTTGTTGAAATTAGGGTTTGGATTTAATTTATAAATAAACTTTCTGTTAATATTTTTAGTTTAAATGTAAGGGGTTTGAGGGATTTTGTTAAGAGGAGGGCGGTTTTTAGTTTTTTGGAAGGGGTGGGTTTTGATGTTTGTTTTTTACAGGAGGTTCACCTGAGGGATGGAGGGGATGTCATCAGGTTTAGTAGGGAGTGGGATAAGGGGGAGTCAGTTTGGGGTATAGGTGGGGTTCACTCTACGGGGGTGGGGATTTTGTTTGGGAATAGGGAGGTTAGAGTAGAGAGCACGTTTGTTGTAATGCAGGGGAGGGTGTTGGGGGTGGATGTCACTTTTAGGGATAGTAGGTATCGGTTAGTGGTGGTGTATGGGCCACAGGTGGCGGCATACAGGAGGGAGATGGTGGACTGTCTGGCGCCCCTGTGTGTCACAAATAGGCATTTGGTGATAGGTGGGGATTTCAATATAGATTTAGGGTTAGGGGGTGATAGTAGTGCAGGCGCCATCACCGGGCTAATGGCTTGCCATGGTCTGGTTGATGGAGGCCTGCACTCTACTCCGACAATGGCTGGTCCCACATGGCGCAACTATATTTTCCTATCTAGGTCTTTGGGTCAGTTGTCTGGGCGGCTGTTGCCTGTGTTCTTCTCAGATCACGACGGGGTGCTCCTGCAGGTGGGGTCGCCAGTTTGCCTCTTCGGTAAGGGGTACTGGAAATTAGATCGGGATGTGCTGGAGGAGCAAGCTTTCGTCGACGCCTTTTTTGGTTTCTTTCGGGGGCTTGAAGGCCTCCGGTCCATGTGCGAGGGGGTGTTAGAGTGGTGGGATTTAGTTAAGGTAAGGATTAGGGCCTTTATAATAGGATATTGTAAGAGGACCAAAAGGGAGGAAAGGAGGGAGGTGGATCGTATCCAAAGGTTGATTGAACTCGAGTACGAGGCAGGCAACCTCGGCGGGTCGATTGACTGGGAGAGATCCACAGCCCTCAAGGCACAGCTCAGGGAGCTGCTGGAGCGGAAAGCTCGAGTTTTCCTGGATCGTGCGCATAATGGCTTTTTAGAACATAATGAGACTTGTTCCGCTATGTTCTTTAAGTCGGTTAGGGCCAGACAGAGTAGGAAGATAATGCACGGGGTGAGGAAAGAAGATGGTAGTATAGTGAGAAAACCGGAGGAAATGGTCATGGTGACAACTGATCATTTCAGAGGTTTATTTAAGGAAAGGGAAATAGATGTAGAGCAGGGAAATTTGTTTTTAGAACACTTGTCCCGGCGATTGCCGGAGGACATTAGAGATGTGATGGAGGCTCAGATCTCCCTCGCGGAGGTTGAGAGTGCTCTCAGGAGGATGGGAAAAGGGAAGGTGCCTGGGATGGATGGGCTGCCGGCCGAGTTTTACCTCAAGTTTTGGGGTATACTTGGACCAGTGGTCCTCGAAGTCTTGAAGGCCATCCTTGAGACGGGGGTCCCGGGGGGATCAATGGCTGTTGGTGTGCTGTCACTTCTTTACAAGAAGGGGGAAGTAACAGACCTCGGCAACTGGCGGCCATTGACCATGCTGTGTGTTGACTATAAGCTCTTAGCACAAGTCTTAGCCGACCGGTTGCGCACAGCCCTTCCCTACGTCGTCCATGAGGATCAGACGTGTGGGGTAGAGGGCCGCTCTATTAGGTGGAACCTGCAGTTGATCAGGGACTCCATCGCTTGGGTAGAAGATAGGGGGCTGCCTTTAATGGTAGCAGCGCTAGATCAGGCGAAAGCCTTTGATCGCGTGAATAGATCCTTTCTATTCAGGGTGTTAGGTAGATTAGGATTTGGGGAGAAGTTTATAGGATGGATCCGTACATTATATGTCGGAGCGGGGTGCCGAGTTAGCGTAAACAGTCACTTAGGTGACGTTTTTGACCTCTCGTCTGGGGTCAGGCAGGGATGCCCGCTCTCGGCTCTCCTCTTCGTTCTGTACATGGAGCCTCTGGGGGCTGCCATTAGGGCAGACACAGGGGTGGAGGGCTTGCTGATCCCTGGAAGTGGCGGTCTCCGTGTCAAGTTGACACAGTACGCCGACGACACATCCTTGCTGCTTTGCAAGGACTCGTGCCTGACAAGGTCCCTTGCCATTATTGGGGACTTCACCCGAGCGTCGGGGGCGGTTCTTAACCACGCGAAGTCTTCCGTTAAGTTTTTCGGAAGATGGAGTGGTAGGACGGATGTGCCCGGAGGGTTCTCTCTGTAACGGGGCCCTGAGGATACTCGGGGTCCATTTTGAGACCTCCGGCTCAGCGACGCTGAACTCGAACATGGGCATCGCAGTGGTACAGAAGAAGTTAGCGATGTGGAGGGCTAGGTCGTTGTCCTTTTTAGGCAAGGTCCTGGTTCTCAAGGTGGATGTATTGCCATCTCTATTGTACTTGGCATACATCTATCCATTGCCGGCTTGTCTGAGGAGGCATCTAGTGAGACTGGTGTTTCAGTTCATGTGGGGTGGCAGGTACGAGTGGGTCGCCAGGGCACGCATGATCTGTCCCATCGGGGAGGGAGGTAGGGGGGTACCACATCTCCCCCTCAAGCTGGACGCCATTTTTGTTTCTTTTCTGTTGACGGAGCTTGCTCAGCCAGTACTACACCCGTCCAGTTACCTCCTGCGGGTGTTCTTCTCGTATCAGGCGAGAAGCGTAATGGTGTGGTCTAACACGGGTCCTCGGGCGGAACAGCTGCCGTGGCACTTTGGCCATGCGGCCAAGTGGCTGCGTGCGCACCCCGAGGTTGAAGTCGCCCGAGTAGGTTTAGATCACAGGCACCTGTACGAGGAGGTCAGACGGGCAGTAAGTCCAGCACCTGTAGTGGGCATCCCGGCAGTGGTCTGGAAAGGAGTGCAGGCGCGGGGTCTGGACAACAGGCTCAAGGACCTGAATTGGTTGAGCCTCCACAAGTGTTTGCCGGTACGCTCCACCATGTACCGGCATAGCTTGGCGCGATCCCCCACCTGCCCAAGACCTTCTTGTGGCGGGGAGGAGACTGTGCGCCATGTCTTTTGGGACTGTGCCATTGCCGGAGTAGTATGGGCGAAGGCACGGGTGTTGTTAGGAAGGGTAAGAGGAGATTTTGTGTTGACTTGGGCTAGGCTAGAGAGAGGTGTAGGGAGAGCGAGGGGGACGGATAGGGATAGGTTTCTGCTCTGGCTTCTCATGAGCCTCTTTAAGCGGGGGCTGTGGGAAGCCAGGCAGAACATGGTCAAGACAGGGAGAGATTGGGGGGTGGAAGGGATAGTGAGGAGGGTGGAAGGAGATTTGAGAGGGAGGATGAAGAGGGAGGAGAGGAAGTGGGGGCAGCACGCTGCCCGGGAGAGATGGAAGGGGGGATTAGGGCTGGGGTTATTTTAGATCAGGGACGGGGAGATAGGGAAAGTTAGTGTGTAGGATGACGGGGAGGGACGATGCTCCCCTGAGTTTTTGTTTTGGGGTATTTGTTTTGTTTTATAAATTAAATACCATTATTTGAGTTTGAAAGAAATATATGATTTTGTAAAGAATGAATGGTATTGAACGTAATAAATTATTTTTTCCAAAAAAAAAAAAATAAAAAAAAAAAAAATCTGTTCTTATCAGTTTAATATCTGATATGTCCCCCATCGGGGTCTACATATTAAATGGATTTTTCGAACAGGGAGTCAGAAATGGGGCTTGCTCCGTCCGCTCCACGCATCGACCCGGTATTGCAGTACCTCAGGGAACGGTGCAACACTTTTCTCTCATTGTCAAGAAAAAAGAAATACACAAAGCTATGTAAAACAGCTAGCAGAAGAAGAGAAGGAATGAAAAAAGAAGAATCATCCAAACTGAAACAAGGGCGAAGCCCCCTTCATGGGGTCCCCCGTTTTCCCGCCTGTCACCAGGGAAGCGTCGGGTGGGGAGGAGACAACTTTTGCCAAACCGCTGAGGTCTGCCGAGACCCCCGGGGGCCCGGCGGTTGCAGGGGTCAATTTGTGGGTTATCGCTTCTCGGCCTTCTGGCTAAGATCAAGCTCGGTACTGCGGTGCCTCAGAGCTCGCTTAGCTGGAAGCCGAAGGTCGGAGAGCGGTAAAAGTTTTGGTAAGTAAAACATTTTTTTTCCTTTACAATAATAATTTTTTGACTTTGGATTTGTTGAGGAGAAGCCTTTTGTGTTCGAGGGAGCGTGCCATTTTCCAGGTGGAAATGCCACCGATTTCAAACACAAAGATGCCTGGGATTGGATTGGCAAACACGGTACGTTTTGCCTGGAGGAATAAGGAGTTGGAGCCGTTCGGGAGGGAAACCTTCGGCAGAACAATTTTAATCGGGATCCTGAAAATGGAGGTCAAGGATGTTTTGTGCCTCCAGGGGAATCCGATGGAGGTGGCTTTTTACGTGACTTTTCACAAAGAAGAGAAGCATGATGAGGTAATGAAGAGGACGAGAGAGATGGGGAAAGATAGGCCTATGTGCCATTATGAAGTGACCAGCCTGGGGAAAAATAGCTTCAGGCTGGTCACAGTAAATATGTACAATCCTCAT
Organism: Salmo trutta; assembly: GCF_901001165.1. Classification (NCBI taxonomy): domain Eukaryota; kingdom Metazoa; phylum Chordata; class Actinopteri; order Salmoniformes; family Salmonidae; genus Salmo; species Salmo trutta. Next base: position 3,373,015 of record NC_042980.1, on the reverse strand, counting down.
GTAAAGGATGAAGATGTAAGAGCCTTTTTGGGGAGGTACATGAACAATGTCTCCTCGGCGAGGCTCATCAGGGACTCCCTGGGCTTCTGGAACGGGAGGTGAGGGTTCCAGGCCTTGCTCAGGGAGGACCCAAAGGGTTTGGACGGCTACCTCCATCCTCCGTCAATGTTCTCCCTGGGGGCTGACAGGGGGACGTTATACTATGCCCGTCAGCCTCCATTCTGCAGGCGCTGTATGACCTATGGTCATATCTTGGCCTCGTGTAGCACAAAGAAGTGCAGATTCTGTGGATCAGGTGGGCACGAGGCCAAGGACTGTGACGAGCCGAAGGCTTGCCACGGGTGTGGCTCATCAGCGCACCTGTGGCGTGATTGCCCGGCTCGTCGGCGGTCATGCGCGTCTGCGGCAGGAGGGGGAGCAGGAGCGGGGGATGGGGGAAGAAGAGGAGGGGAAGAAGAACAAGGGAAGGACGGGAACAAAGGCCCAGATGAGACGGCCAAACAGAAGGAGGAGAAGAAAGAGGTGGCAGCAGGAGACATGGGGGACAAAGAAGGGAAGGAAGCAGAAGGACCGGAAGGAGAAGAAGGAAAAAAGGTGGAAGAAAGAAAAGAAGTGGAGGAGCAAGAGAGTGCAACCGTGGAGGGGGGGGTGCCGGGGGCAAGGACTGTGGACGGGGAGGAGGGGGGAGAGGGGGTTAGGGAGTGGGGGGACAGCGTGTCGAGTGCCCTCGTTGAGGAGATGCGGGGAATGGTGGAGGAGATAGCGGGGAGGGGGGGTGGTGTCTCCGAGGCCAAACACCATACCTGCATCCTGGGTTGGAGAGATGGAGGACGGGGGGACGTCAGGAGAGAAGACGTCCCCGCCGGATGAGATGGAGCAGGGGAGCATCGGGTGAGTCTCCTGTTTTTTGTTACAGTGTGTTTTTCATTTGTTAAAGTAAGGGTTGTGATTTAATTTATAAATGATACTTTCTGTTAATTTTTTTAGTTTAAATGTAAGGGGTATGAGGGACTTTGTTAAGAGGAGGGTGGTCTTTAATTTTTTAGAGGGGGTGGGTTTTGATGTTTGTTTTTTACAGGAGGTTCACCTGAGGGATGGAGGGGATGTCGTCAGATTTAGTAGGGAGTGGGATAAGGGGGAGTCAGTGTGGGGTATAGGTGGGGTTCATTCAACGGGGGTGGGGATTTTGTTTGGAAATAGGGAGGTGAAGGTGGAGGGATCTTTTGTCGTGATGCAAGGGAGGGTTATGGGGGTGGATGTCACTTTAAGGGATAGTAGGTATAGGTTAGTGGTGGTGTATGGGCCACAGGTGGCGGCAGACAGGAGGGAGATGGTGGACTGTCTGTCGCCCCTGTGTGTTACAAATAGGCACTTAGTGATAGGGGGGGACTTTAATATAGATTTAGGGGTAGGGGGGGATAGTAGTGCAGGCTCCATCACCGGGCTAATGGCTTGCCATGGTCTGGTTGATGGAGGCCTGCACACTACTCCGACAATGGCTGGTCCCACATGGCGCAACTCCAGGGGGGTTGCGCGGAGGCTCGACTACATTTTTCTTTCCAGGTCTTTGGGTCGGTTGTCTGGGCGGCTGTTGCCTGTGTCCTTTTCAGACCACGACGGGGTGCTCCTGCAGGTGGGGTCGCCATTCTGCCTCTTCGGTAGGGGGTACTGGAAATTAGATCGGGATGTGCTGGAGGAGCAAGCTTTCGTCGACGCCTTTTTTGGTTTCTTTCGGAGGCTTGAAGGCCTCCGGTCCATGTGCGAGGGGGTGTTAGAGTGGTGGGATTTAGTTAAGGTAAGGAGTAGGGCTTTTATAATAGGATATTGCAGGAGGAAAAAAAGGAAGGAAAGGAGGGAGGTGGATCGTATCCAAAGGTTGATTGAACTCGAGTACGAGGCAGGCAACCTCGGCGGGTTGATGGACTGGGAGAGATCCACAGCCCTGAAGGCGCAGCTCAGGGAGCTGCAGGAGCGGAAGGCTCGAGCTTTCCTGGAGCGTACCCATAATGGCTTTTTAGAACACAATGAGACTTGTTCAGCTATGTTATTTAAGTCAGTTAGGGACAGGCAGAGTAGGAAGGTAATGCATGGGGTTAGGGAAGAAAATGGCAGTATAGTTAGAAAGCCGGAGGAGATGGTCAGGGTGACAACTGATCATTTCCGAGGTTTATTTAAGGAGAGGGAAATAGATGTAGAGCAGGGAAATGTGTTTTTAGAACACTCGTCCCGGCGATTGCCGGAGGACATTAGAGATGTGATGGAGGCTCAGATCTCCCTCGAGGAGGTTGAGAGTGCTCTCAGGAGGATGGGAAAAGGGAAGGTGCCTGGGATGGATGGGCTGCCGGCCGAGTTTTACCTCAAGTTTCGGGGTATACTTGGACCAGTGGTCCTCGAAGTCTTGAAGGCCATCCTTGAGACGGGGGTCCCGGGGGATCAATGGCTGTCGGTGTGCTGTCACTTCTGTATAAGAAGGGGGAGGCAACTGGCGGCCGTTGACTATGCTGTGTGTAGACTATAAGCTCTTAGCAAAGGTCTTAGCAGATCGGTTGCGCACAGCCCTTCCCTACGTCGTCCACGAGGATCAGACCTGTGGGGTAGAGGGACGCTCTATTAGGTGGAACCTAAAGTTGATCAGGGACTCCATCGCTTGGGTAGAAGATAGGGGGCTGCCTTTAATGGTAGCAGCGCTAGATCAGGCGAAAGCCTTTGATCATGTGAATAGATCCTTTCTATTCAGGGTGATAGGTAGATTAGGATTTGGGGAAAAGTTTATAGGATGGAACCGTACTTTATATGTCGGGGCGGGGTGCCGGGTTAGCGTTAACAGTCACTTAGGTGACGTTTTTGACCTCTCGTCTGGGGTCAGGCAGGGATGCCCGCTCTCGGCTCTCCTCTTCGTTCTGTACATGGAGCCTCTGGGGGCTGCCATTAGGGCAGACACAGGGGTGGAGGGCTTGCTGATCCCTGGAAGTGGCGGTCTCCGTGTCAAGTTGACACAGTACGCCGACGACACCTCCTTGCTGCTTTGCAAGGACTCGTGCCTGACAAGGTCCCTTGCCATTATTGGGGACTTCACCCGAGCGTCGGGAGCGGTTCTTAACCACGCGAAGTCTTCCGTTAAGTTTTTTGGAAGCTGGAGTGGTATGACGGATGTGCCCGGAGGGTTCTCTCTCTGTAACAGGGCCCTGAGGATTCTCGGGGTCCATTTTGAGACCTCCGGCTCAGCGACGCTGAACTGGAACATGCGCATTGCAGTGGTACAGAGGAAGCTAGCGATGTGGAGGGCTAGGTCTTTGTCGTTTTTAGGCAAGGTCCTGGTTCTAAAGGTGGATGTATTGCCATCTCTATTGTACTTGGCGTACATCTTCATTGCCGGCTTGTCTGAGGAGGCCTCTTGTGAGGCTGGTGTTTCAGTTCATGTGGGGTGGCAGGTACGAGTGGGTCGCCAGGGCACGCATGATCTGTCCCATCGGGGAGGGAGGTAGGGGGGTACCACATCTCCCCCTCAAGCTAGACGCAATTTTTGTTTCTTTTCTGTTGGCGGAGCTTGCTCAGCCAGTACTACACCCGTCCGGTTACCTCCTGCGGGTGTTCTTCTCGTATCAGGCGAGAAGCGTAATGGTGTGGTCTAACACGGGTCCTCGGGCGGAACAGCTGCCGTGGCACTTTGGCCAAGTGGCTGCGTGCGCACCCCGAGGTTGAAGTCGCCCGAGTAGGTTTAGACCACAGGCACCTGTACGAGGAGGTCAGACGGGCAGTAAGTCCAGCACCTGTAGTGGGCATCCCGGCGGTGGTCTGGGAAGGAGTGCAGGCGCGGGGTCTAGACAACAGGCTCAAGGACCTGAATTGGTTGAGCCTCCACAAGTGTTTGCCGGTACGCTCCACCATGTACCGGCATAGCTTGGCGCGATCCCCCACCTGCCCAAGACTTTCTTGTGGCAGGGAGGAGACTGTGCGCCATGTCTTTTGGGACTGTGCCATTGCCGGAGTAGTATGGGCAAAGGCACGGGTGTTGTTAGAAAGGGTAAGAGGGGATTTTGTTTTGACGTGGGCAAGGTTAGAGAGAGGAGTAGGGAGAGCGAGGGGGACGGATAGGGACAGGTTTCTGCTCTGGCTTCTCATGAGCCTCTTTAAGCGGGGGCTGTGGGAAGCCAGGCAGAACATGGTCAAGACAGGGAGAGATTGGGGGGTGGAAGGAATAGTGAGGAGGGTGGAAGGAGATTTGAGGGGGAGGATGAAGAGGGAGGAGAGGAAGTGGGGGCAGCACGCTGGCCGGGAGAGGTGGAAGGGGGGATTAGGGCTGGGGTTATTTTAGAATATGGACGGGGAGATAGGGAAAGGTAGTGTGTAGGATGACGGGGAGGGATGATGCTCCCCTGAGTTTTTGTTTTGGGTTTTCGTTTGTTTTTAGAACTAAAAATACCATGATTAATTTAGTTTGAATGAAAATTTTGATTTGTATGGTATGAATGGTACTGATTGTAATAAATTATTTTTTCTATAAAAATAAAAAAAATCTGTTCTTATCAGTTTAATATCTGATACGTCCCCCATCGGGGGACTACATATTAAATGGATTTTTCGAACAGGGAGTCGGAAATGGGGCTTGCTCCGTCCGCTCCACGCATCGACCCGGTATTGCAGTACCTCCGGGAACGGTGCAACACTTTTCTCTCATTGTCAAGGAAAAATAAATACACAAAGCTATGTAAAACAGCTAGCAGAAGAAGAGAAGGAATGAAAAAAGAAGAATCATCCAAACTGAAACAAGGGCGAAGCCCCCTTCATGGGGCCCCCCGTTTTCCCGCCATTGGCCAGGATTGTGTGTGTGTGTGTGTGTGTGTGTGTCTGTGTGTGTGTGTGTCTCTCTGTGTGTGTGTGTGTGTGTGTGTGTCTGTGTGTGTGTGTGTGTCTGTCTGTCTGTTTTTGACCCCCCCAAAAAATACAATCACTTCACCAGGATTGTCTGTCTGTCTCTGTTTTTGACCCCCCCAAAAAATACAATCACTTCACCAGGATTGTCTGTCTGTCTGTCTGTCTGTCTGTCTGTCTGACTTTTTACCAACAGCCCTCAAACTTGGAAGAGTGGGTTCGGGGACCACCCGCTGGCACCCGGCCTAGAGTGCACAGTGTGTGTCTCGGGCCCCGACCTCCATACGACTCTGGTTTCTCTTCATTACGCACAAGCCTTTCGCCTTTTACTAAAGACTTCCGTGGAGAGGAACAGTTACGAGTTCAACGTATTTTTGGAAGGGCTTTGCTTCTGGCAGAGCCCGGTATCTTGTTTCAAGAGAAATTGACAGAGATGACGCCGAGACTTTTTGCTCAGGCGTTTGACTTGAAGCCGGCTGACCGACCGACCGACCGGCGTATTTTTCCACTCAAAGTAGTCGCTCGGGCAATTGAGTTCAAGCCCGACGACGACTGACGTGTTTTCCGGGCTTTGAACAAATAGTCGCACTAGGCTTAAAGAGCTAGTGACTTAAAGACGCATTAGCGACTTGTTAAAAAAAACACCCGCCTATCACCAGGGAAGCGTCGGGTGGGGAGGAGACAACTTTTGCCACACTGCTGAGGTCTGCCGAGACCCCCGGGGGCCCGGCGGGTGCAGGGGTCAATTTGTGGGTTATCGCTTCTCGGCTTTTTGGCTCCGATCAAGTGTAGTTACCTTGTCAATGCTGCACTTGATCAGAGAAGCGATCGCAGGCCGGAGGGCGCCCGGGAAAATTGTGCTATTTATTTTTGTTAAATCATTATTTGTTGTCATTATTGTTGGTTTTTGTCTCACCCTTGTTTATTATTTGTCCTGGGTTAGGTGGTGGTCTTGGTGGTGGACTACAGGTACACCAGCACCTGTAAGGTGAGTTTAAAGGCCCTCTGGTCCTTTTTCTTTAGTTATTTAATTTATTTTGTGTTTTTCCCCTGCTTGTCCTGTTTTGCATCTTTCCTCCCCCGTGTATCCTATAGTCCCCTCCTTAGCTCCTCCCATTGTCTTCAGTTGTGTGTTGTCTGCTAGCTGGGGTGGCTTTCTGGCTTGTCGGCCTGCTAGCTTTTGCTTAGCCTGGCCTGCTAGCCTCCTGGCCCCTTAGGCGTGGCAGGCATTGTTTGACTGTCTTTTCTTTGTTCCCATCCACCTTGCACCCTTAGTTTATCCCCCAAATTGTCTGTTGTTCAGTTTCCTGTTGTTTGTGTTGCCAACTGAGGGACCTTTTGGCTGGCTAGCCTGCTAGCTGGTTAGCCTAGCCTGGCCTGCTGGTGAGGCCTGCTAGCTTTCTTGTCCCTCAAGTTTGGGGAGGTGTTTGTTAGTCAGTGTGTCCTTTTTCCCCCTTGTTCCCCTTTTACCTTAAATTATTTTGTTTTGTTAGTCTTATCCACTAGTTCGTCGCCCTTTTGGTTTGTGTCTTTGGTTGTTTGTTTTTGTTGTGAGGCCTCTTGGCTGGTGGGCCTGCTAGCTGGCTAGCCTGGCCTGCTGGTGAGGCCTGCTAGCCTTTTTGTTCCTCATGCTTGGTAGGTGTTGTTAGTCAGTTTGTCCTTTTGTTGTTGTCATCCCTTCACTTCCCTTTTACCTTAATTAATTCGTTTTGTTCGTTTTACCCCCGAGTTTGTCTTCCCTCTTGGTTTGTGTGCCTTGTTTGTTTTTGTTTTGAGGCCTCTTGGCTGGTGGGCCTGCCAGCTGGTAGGCTTAGCCTGGCCTGCTGGTGAGGCCTGCTAGCATTCTAGCCTTTAGTTTGTGTTTGTGTGGTTTATTTTTGTCTCTCCCTTTTGTGCCCTCCCCCTTGTGGAAAATATAAAACAAAAAATTCCCCTCCTAGTGTCCCTTCCCATTGTTAATAAGATTAGTTTGGTGCTGTGCTAGACAGTTTGTTGTGTGTTCCGTGGTGCTGGTAGGCCCTGTTAGCTTAGCCTACCTGAGCCTGCTAGCTCCCTCGGTTTTCCTTCACCCCTTCCCTTTTTCCCAACCCCTACTCCCAACACCCTCTCCCTTCCCCCGCCCCCCCTTCCTTCCTTTCCCCTCCCCTTTTTCCCCTTCCCTTCCCCCCTTTTCACTGGTGTTGGGCTGTAAAGGGAGTGGGCCTCCATCATGTCAGCAGCACAGGTTGGCATGAGGAGGCACCATGCAGTGCGCCTCCTTTTAAAGGAGAAGGGAGGAAAAATAATGGAGTTATCCCGATTGGATTTCTCCAGAAAATTCCTCCAGAAAGAGCTCGGTTTCCATCCCGCGCAGGTAAACTGCATCTTAGCCCTTCCCTATGGGAAGGGCTTCAATGTCAGCTTTGCCAACGCCAGCTTCCAGCGGGAGTTCTGGGGGCAACTCCAGAACTCCCTGAACACCCAGGGGTCCCTCACAGCAATGTTTGAGGTGACCAAGCTGACGGACAATAGCATTAAAACCGTTATTGTCCGAATGTATAATGAAACCATACAGCCGGAGGACGTTGCAGTATGGCTGGGCAGGTACTGCAACGTGAAGGGGCCCTTGCTCCAGGTAAAGGATCCCGATGGGATCTGGACGGGGGCCTGGAGGGTCACTGTCCAGCAGAGGGAGGACCCTGGGGGCTATGGTGGGTTGAAAGCCATCCCATCCACCATAGTCCTCGGAGAGAATAGGGGCCATGTTCACTACCAGGACCAGCCTAAGCTGTCCCGTAAGTGTGGTGAACATGGCCATCTCGCAGAGGCCTGTAAAAAGGTCGTCTGCATGAAGTGCCGGGAGGTGGGCCACCGCTACGAGGAGTGCACGAATGGAAGGTCGTGCAACCTCTGTGGCGAGCGGTCCCACCTCATCCGCGGCTGCCCCTTCTCCTGGGCCAATAAGGTCAGGGCTGAGAGGAGGGAGACGGCGGCCGCGGACCGGGCTTCTGAGCGCCAAGGGGAGGGAACGGCAGTTGCCGAGGAGGTGGTGGTGGAGCAGGTGGTGGTTGAGGAGGTAGTGGTGGAGCCGGTGGTAGTGGAGGGCGCGGAAGGTGCAGTGGTGGAAAAAGTGGGAGGAGAGGACAAAACCCCCTCCCCCCCAATCCCCCTGCCCCAGATTAATGTGACCCCTGAAGGAGAAAGGGCCGAGAAAGACGGCCCAGGAGAGGTCTTGAGCGAGAACTCCCCAAGTGGGTCAGACAGTATGGAGACTGTGTCAGAGAAATCTGTGGAGACAGCGTCAGGAGATACGGGAGAGGGAGTGGAGATTCTGGAAGAACACCTCCCCCCACGAAAAAGAAACGCTGAGGAGCTCTCCGACCCCGAACAAGGCGAGGAAAAAAAGGGCAAATTGGAATGGGAGAGCCCTCAGGGGGAGGAAGAACCCAGAACCTTCCCTCCCAACTCCCCCAACACAATCTCCTTTTTAAGTCCTGTTTTAACCTCCTCTCCCTGCCATCCCCCGTTACCCCGGAGGGAGAGAGAGGAAGTACCAGAAAAGTAACCCCTTTTTAACTGTTTAAATGCCTCTTCTTTTAGCACTGTTTTTACTCACCCCTTTTATGGCTTTTAACATCACCACTATAAATGTAAGAAGTATAAAAACAGAAATAAGAGCACAGTCGGTTTTATCCTTTTTAGAAGGGTTTAACTCAGATGTGTTTTTATTACAGGAGTGTGGTCTACCCTTTTTATCCTCTTATAGGAAATGGGAGGACAAGTGGCAGCACGGGCCCTCCATTTGGAGTGGCTCAAATTTTAATAAAAACGATGGTGTTGCCATTTTAATCAAGACCCCAAAGGTGGTGTTGAGGGGGAGCACGGTGGTGGTAGGTGGGCGTGCTCTTTTAGCCAATTGTACTTTTATGGGGAGGGATTTTAACATGCTAAATGTGTATGGTTTTAATGACAAACATGACCGGTGCGCACTTTTAGAAGACTTGCAGTCCCACATGCTAGGGAGGGATCCTCTAGTGGTGGGTGGGGATTTTAATTGTGTTTTAAGTAGAGCGGACAGGAGAGGGGCGGGAGAGGATTTTAAGGTAGATAGGTCAAGTGTTTTATTGCAAGGGCTGTGCAGGGATTTTAAACTGACTTTTTTAAAACCCTGCATCCAAGAGAGGAGGGCTTCACCTGGACCAGTGGTGACGGCACCAGAGCCTCTCGCATTGACTATCTGTTTACCCGGGACTGTCCCCCAACTGATGCTAGAATAACCCCTGCTTTTTTCTCAGATCACGTAATGCTGACGTGCACCCTTTCACTAACTTCGGGTGTGACTATGGGAAGAGGGCCCTGGAAATTTAACTGTTCCCTTTTAGAAGACGATAGAGTAGTTAGCCAGTACAGGGAGCAGTTCAGCCAGTGGCAGACGCTACAGGACTTTTGACACACGAGCACAATGGTGGGAAATGGTGAAGGGTAGGACGAGGACCTTCTTTAGAGAGATAGGAAAGAAGAAAAGTAAAGAAAAAATAGACGCATGGTGGGACTGCAAAAGCGACTGGAAAGGTATTTTCACTTTGGCCAACAGGGCTTTGATTTTAACCATGAAATTAAAGAAGTAAAAAAGGAAATGGCACTTTTAGCTGAACAGAAAAGTAAGGGGGTTATTTTAAGAAGTAAGGAGAGGGAATTAGAAGAGGGGGAGAAGTGTACAAGGTACTTTTTTAAGAAAATAGTAAGGGTAGGACAATGACAGGTTTAAAAAATAAAGATGGGGTTTTAAAAACAGACACAGAGGGAATGAAAGAAGTAGTCGAGGATTTTTATGGGGAACTGTTTGGGGTAAAAGATGTATGTGAGGAAACCATGGAGGACGTTTTAACATACATTGACAAGTTTTTACCCAACACAGACGACCTGACAAAAGACTTGACGAGGACAGAAATTGACCAAGGACTGAAGCATTTTAAGAGGGGTAAGTCACCGGGGGAGGACGGCCTCCCCTTGGAGTTTTACCTGACCTTTTGGGATGTTTTAGCCGACGAACTTCTGACTGTTTTTACTGACTTTGAACACCTCGACAGACTACCTGACAGTTTTAGAGTGGGGATCGTGACTCTTTTATATAAGAAAAACGACAGGACGGACCTGAAGAACTGGAGACCGATAACCCTTTTAAATTTTGATTGTAAACTTTTTACCAAGGTTTTAACACTCAGAATGTCTTCTGTCTTAGGGGAGGTGATCCACCCGGATCAAACCTGTGCCATTCCCGGAAGGAAGATTACGGACAGCCTGATACTGATCCGAGATGCCATCTGTTATGCGAGAGATAGAAACATGCGGCTTGTAGTCCTAAATTTAGATTTTGAAAAAGCCTTTGATCGGGTCTCGCACCAGTACCTCTAAGGTACTGCAAAAAATGGGTTTCCCGGACAGGTTCTTAGCTTTGGTGGGACTGCTGTACGGGGACATCACCAGCAAAATCCTTGTAAATGGGCATCTGTCAAAAGCAGTGGGAGTACACTGCGGCGTCCGTCAGGGCTGTCCGTTATCTCTTCTGTTTGTGGCCTGTATTGAACCACTGGCACAGGTCTTGAGAAGGGACCAACGGATCAGTGGGGTGGGTATCCCGGGGAGTGGGGGGATGACCGCCAGTGCGTATTTTACATGGACGACGTCAACATTTTATGCACTGACCTTTTATCCGTGGACAGGACCCTGGACAGGACTGACTGGTACGGACGAGCCTCTGGGGAGAGACTGAACAGAGACAAGACAGAGGCCCAATTTTTCGGACCGTGGGCAGACCCAGACTTGACCAGACTACCATTGACAGTAAAAACGACGGACATAAGGGTACTTGGGTAAAGTTTGACCAGGAGGGAGGAGGGAGAGGTAATTGGAGTGGGATCCTGGGGACAGTAAGACAGAGACTGGGATTTTGGGGACTACGACAGCTGACTTTTGAGGGCAAGCTTTTAATCATTAAAGCATTGATTTTACCTGTGCTTTTATTAATCAGTTCTGTTTTTATCCCCCCTAGGAGAACTCTTTTAGCTCTGGAACGGATGCTGTTTTACTTCTTGTGGGGGAGCAAGTGGGAGAGGCTGAGGAGGGAGGTGGTCAAGAGGCCCAGGTCCAAAGGGGGGAAAGGCTTGCCTGACCTCTACTTGTTCCTGGGCAGCCGCTACACAGCATTACACCTCACTCTTGCCACCTCCCCGGCCACAAATAAGACTCAGGCCCTCGCACGGTTCTGGCTGGGATCTTACCTCAGGACCCTGAGGCTGATCCCAGTCGACCTGCGAGCCCCAGTCTCTTTCCTGCTTCCCACACACTACGCCCAGCTCCAGAAGTTTTTAAGACATTTTAAATTGGAAAAAGAAGCAGTCACAGTTTTAACTAAACATCGCTCTCTTCTCTCTCTTGTGCAGGACCGGGAACCAGTGTGTCCAGTACGCGGGCTTGCTATAGGCGAGCCCACAACGGTTTGGCGTAATGTGGCCCATCCTGCTCTCCTGAATCAGCACTGGGACTTGTCCTGGATGGTCGCCCACGAGATCCTCCCGGTCAGGGCCGTGATGCACTCCCGGGGCATGGCGAGGACATCAGCGTGCCCCCGACAAGGCTGTGGCCAAGAAGAGTCGGTGAGGCATTTGCTCTGGGAGTGCAGAGCCGCCAGGGACCTGTGGAAGGAAGTAGGCCCCCTGATCTCCTCGTGTCTGCCAGCAGGGGAGGACCTAACGCCCCAGCTCGTGCTGTATGGGGTGGGCCGAAGGCCTATTCCATCAAAGGCCTTCACCAAGCTCTGGCCCACCCTCACGTGTCTGAAGGCAGCGCTGTGGTCCTCCCGCAACCTGCTGGAAGCAAAACAGGTCGACACCACCCCCCAGGCAGTGGCCATGGTAGCCACAGAGGCCCTGGGGTGGTACAGAAGGAAGGGGGCCTCGACTCCAGGTGAAGGGTCCCCCACAACACCCAAGGTCCCTGCGGCCACGGACTGACAGCGCTGCGGCGCCTAGGGCGATGCACCTAGGGGAGGCATCTCCTCTGGGCCCCGAAGGACGGGACGATGACTGATTCGGAAGAGCAGGAGGAGGCAAGTTTGATAAGGACTCACCCCAGTCCTGTACGAAAGACCGAAGACAGCTTTTAACAAGTGACTTTTTAACATGTTTTTCATGTCTTAAAAATGTTTTTGCCTTTTTAGACCACTTGTACACATTTTAAATGGCTTTTACAGATTTGATGTTTTTTTACAATGAAAAGTATTTTCGCTTATGGTTGTTTTTATTGGTTTCAACAACATGTTCTTTTTAACAAATTTAAATGTAACAATCAAATGCTGTGTTTTATGCCTTCATGCCGTTTCCATGTGTATAAGTGATGTAAAAATATAAATATGAGCTGTTTTTAAAGGAATTGTGACAATAAAACTTTTCCAAAAGAAAAAAATCTGTTCTTATCAGTTTAATATCTGATACGTCCCCCATCGGGGGACTACATATTAAATGGATTTTTCGAACAGGGAGTTGGAAATGGGGCTTGCTCCGTCCGCTCCACGCATCGAACCGGTATTGCAGTACCTCCGGGAACGGTGCAACACTTTTCTCCCATTGTCAAGGAAAAATAAATACACAAAGCTATGTAAAACAGCTAGCAGAAGAAGAGAAGGAATGAAAAAAGAAGAATCATCCAAACTGAAACAAGGGCGAAGCCCCCTTCATGGGGTCCCCCGTTTTCCCGCCATTTTACTTTTAAAAAAAAACATTGGCCAGGATTGTGTGTGTCTCTGTGTGTGTGTGTGTGTGTCTGTTTTTGACCCCCCCAAAAAATACAATCACTTCACCAGGATTGTCTGTCTGTCTGTCTGTCTGTCTGTCTCTGTTTTTGACCCCCCCCAAAAATACAATCACTTCACCAGGATTGTCTGTCTGTCTGTCTGTGAATTTTTACCCACAGCCCTCAAACTTGGAAGAGTGGGTTCGGGAACCACCCGCGGGCACCCGGCCTAGAGTGCACAGTGTGTGTCTCGGGCCCCGACCTCTGACTTCCATACGACTCTGGTCTCTCTTCATTACACACAAGCCTTTCGCCTTTTACTAAAGACTTCCGTGGAGAGGAACACTTACGAGTTCAACGTATTTTTGGAAGGGCTTTGCTTCTGGCAGAGCCCGGTATCTTGTTTCAAGAGAAATTGACAGAGATGACGCCGAGACTTTTTGCTCAGGCGTTTGACTTGAAGCCGGCTGACCGACCAACCGACCGACCGGCGTATTTTTCCACTCAAAGTAGTCGCTCGGGCAATTGAGTTCAAGCCCGACGACGACTGGCGTGTTTTCCGGGCTTTGAACAAATAGTTGCACTAGGCTTAAAGAGCTAGTGACTTAAAGACGCATTAGCGACTTGTTAAAAAAAACACCCGCCTATCACCAGGGAAGCGTCGGGTGGGGAGGAGACAACTTTTGCCAAACCGCTGAGGTCTGCCGAGACCCCCGGGGGCTTTGTGGGTGCAGGGGTCAATTTGTGGGTTATCGCTTCTCGGCCTTCTGGCTAAGACCAAGCTTGGTACTGGGGTGCCCCAAAGCTCGCTTAGCTGGAAGCCGAAGGCCGGAGGGCGGTAAAAAGTTTTGTTATTTTGTTTGTTTTTGGATCTCGGCCGTTTTTTGGTTGTTGGCCTTGTCTTATTATTATTATTTTTTTCTCTCCCTTTTTTGGAAGAGAGAGAGTGGAGAGGGGTCGAGTGCGTCATCTTCATTGCGGAGATGGCGCAAAATTCAACCAATAGGCCGGTCCCAGGCGTCGGGCTGGCAAATACCATTAGATTCTCATGGAAAGAGAAAGAGATGGAGCCTTTTGGACGTGAGACATTCGGAAGGACCATCTTGATTGGAGTGCTGAAGCTGACGGTCAAGGATGTCTTTTGCCTACAAGGCAATTCTTTGGAGGGAGTTTTTGACGTCGCTTTCTACACGGAAAGTAAGCATGACGAAATCCTTAAGAAGGTGAAAGCAGTGGGAGATACAAGGCCGATGTGCCATTACGAGATCAAGAGTTTGGCGAAAAACAATTTTCGAATTGTAACGGTGAACATGTACAACCCCTATGTTAAGGATGAGGGGGTTTGGGCCTTTCTGGGGAGATATATGGATAATGTCTCCTCAGTAAGGCACCTCAAGGATTCGTTGGGGTTTTGGAACAGAAGGAGGGGTTTTCAGGCCCTCCTCAGAGAAGACCCTAAGGGGCTGGGTGGGTACCTTCATCCCCCAGCTATGTTCTCCCTGGGGGCTGACAGGGGGACATTGTATTATGCACGTCAGCCCCCGTTTTGCAGACGTTGTATGGCCTATGGGCACATCCTGGCCTCGTGCAGCACTAGAAAGTGCAGATTCTGTGGATCGGGGGCGCACGAGGCCAAGGATTGTGACGAGCCTAAGGCTTGCCACGGGTGTGGCTCTACAGCGCACCTGTGGCGTGATTGCCGGGCTCGTCAGCAGTCATACGCGTCTGCAGCTGGGGGGGGAACAGGAGTGGGGGATGGGGGTAGAAGAGGAAGGGGAGAAGAAAAAGAAGGAAAGGACGGGAACACAGCCCCAGAGGAGATGGACAAACGGAAGGAGGAGGAGAAAGAGGTGACGGCAGGAGGCGAGGGGGACAGAGAAAGAAAGGAAGAAGAAGGACCGGAAGGAGAAGGAGGAAAAGAGGTGGAAGGAAGCAAAGGAATGGAGGAACAAGAGAGAACAACAGTGGAGGAGGTGCCGGTGGCAGGGACTGCTGAGGCGGAGGAGGGGGGAGAGGGGGTGAGGGAGTGGGGGGACAGCATGATGTCGAGCTCCCTCGTGGAAGAGATGAGGGTAATGGTGGAGGGGCTAGCGGGGAGGGAGGGTGGTGTCTCCCCGCTGCCTACAACACCGAAGAAGAAAGGGAAGAGGAGGAAGGACTCGGCAGGCTTTGAGAGGGAGGAGGGGGAGGGGGGAGGGGGTGGCCAAACGAGGAATGGGGGAGGGAAGAACGCCCTTGTCGTCGCTGGCTTCCTCAGCCCCTCAACTTTTGGTGGAGGGCGACTCCCAAGGGGTGGTTCAGGGCTGGTCGTCTGAGGGGGGATCTCAACTCCTGTTTGGGGAGTTGGGGTCCCCTACTCTCAGCCCAGCGGCCTTCAGCGAGGAAGGAATGGTGGGTGTTGGTGGGGAACCCGGGATGCAGGGCACTCCAAGGCCTAACACCATGCCTGCATCCTGGGTTGGAGAGATGAAGGAGGACGGGGGGACGTCAGGAGAGAAGACGTCCCCGCCGGATGAGCTGAAGCAGGGGAGCATCGGGTGAGTCTACTGTTTTTTGTTATTTTGGTTTAAGTTGGTTGAATTGAGGGGTTGTTTTAATTTATAATTAAACTTTCTGTTAATTTTTTTAGTTTAAATGTAAGGGGTTTGAGGGACTTTGTTAAGAGGAGGGCGGTTTTTAGTTTTTTGGAAGGGGTGGGTTTTGATGTTTGTTTTTTACAGGAGGTTCACCTGAGGGATGGAGGGGACATTAGGTTAGCTTAGGTTTAGTAGGGAGTGGGATAAGGGGGTTTCAGTTTGGGGTATAGGTGGGGTTCATTCAACGGGGGTGGGAATTTTGTTTGGGAATAGGGAAGTGAAGGTAGAGGAAACGTTTGTTGTTATGCAGGGGAGGTTTTTGGGGGTAGATATCACGGTAAGGGATTATACATTTAGATTAGTGGTGGTGTACGGGCCACAGGTGGCGGCAGACAGGAGGGAGATGGTGGACTGTCTGGCGCCCCTGTGTGTCACAAATAGGCACTTGGTGATAGGTGGGGATTTTAACATAGATTTAGGGTTAGTAGGGGATAGTAGTGCAGGCGCCATCACCGGGCTAATGGCTTGCCATGGTCTGGTTGATGGAGGCCTGCACACTACTCCGACAATGGCGGGTCCCACATGGCGCAACTCCCGGGGGGTTGCGTGGAGGCTCGACTATATTTTCCTATCCAGGTCTTTGGGTCAGTTGTCTGGGCGGCTGTTGCCTGTGTTCTTTTCAGATCACGACGGGGTGCTCCTGCAGGTGGGGCCGCCAGTCTGCCTCTTCGGTAGGGGGTACTGTAAATTAGATCGGGATGTGCTGGAGGAGCAAGCTTTCGTTAACGCCTTTTTTGGTTTCTTTCGGAGGCTTGAAGGCCTCCGGTCCATGTGCGAGGGGGTGTTAGAGTGGTGGGATTTAGTTAAGGTAAGGATTAGGGCCTTTATAATAGGATATTGTAAGAGGACTAAAAGGGAGGAAAGGAGGGAGGTGGATCGTATCCAAAGGTTGATTGAACTCGAGTACGAGGCAGGCAACCTCGGCGGGTCGATTGACTTGGAGAGATCCACAGCCCTGAAGGCACAGCTCAGGGAGCTGCAGGAGCGGAAGACTCGAGCTTTCCTGGAGCGTGCGCATAATGGCTTTTTAGAACATAATGAGACTTATTCCGCTATGTTCTTTAAGTCGGTTAGGGCCAGACAGAGTAGGAAGATAATGAACGGGGTGAGGACAGAAGATGGTAGTATAGTGAGAAAACCGGAGGAAATGGTCAGGGTGACAACTGATCATTTCCGAGGTTTATTTAAGGAAAGGGAAATAGATGTAGAGCAGGGTAATGTGTTTTTAGAACACTTGTCCCGGCGATTGCCGGAGGACATTAGAGATGTGAAGGAGGCTCAGATCTCCCTCGAAGAGGTTGAGAGCGCTCTCAGGAGGATGGGAAAAGGGAAGGTGCCTGGGATGGATGGGCTGCCGGCCGAGTTTTACCTCAAGGTTTGGGGTATACTTGGACCAGTGGTCCTCGAAGTCTTGAAGGCCATCCTTGAGACGGGGGTCCCGGGGGGATCAATGGCTGTCGGTGTGCTGTCACTTCTTTATAAGAAGGGGGAAGCAACCGACCTCGGCAACTGGCGGCCGTTGACCATGCTGTGCGTAGATTACAAGATACTTGCAAAGGTTTTAGCAGACCGGTTGCGCACAGCCCTTCCCTACGTCGTCCATGAGGATCAGACGTGCGGGGTAGAGGGTCCCTCGATCAGATGGAACCTACAGTTGATCAGGGACTCCATCGCTTGGGTAGAAGATAGGGGGCTGCCTTTAATGGTAGCAGCGCTAGATCAGGCGAAAGCCTTTGATCGCGTGAATAGATCCTTTCTATTCAGGGTGTTAGGTAGATTAGGATTTGGGGAGAAGTTTATAGGATGGATCCGTACATTATATGTCGAAGCGGGGTGCCGAGTTAGCGTAAACAGTCACTTAGGTGACGTTTTTGACCTCTCGTCTGGGGTCAGGCAGGGATGCCCGCTCTCGGCTCTCCTCTTCGTTCTGTACATGGAGCCTCTGGGGGCTGCCATTAGGGGAGACACAGGGGTGAAGGGCTTGCTGATCCCTGGAAGTGGCGGTCTCCGTGTCAAGTTGACACAGTACGCCGACGACACATCCTTGCTGCTTTGCAAGGACTCGTGCCTGACAAGGTCCCTTGCCATTAATGTGGACTTCACCCGAGCGTCGGGGGCGGTTCTTAACCACGCGAAGTCTTCCGTTAAGTTTTTCGGAAGATGGAGTGGTAGGACGGATGTGCCCGGAGGGTTCTCTCTCTGTAATGGGGCCCTGAGGATACTCGGGGTCCATTTTGAGACCTCCGGCTCAGCGACGCTGAACTGGAACATGGGCATCGCAGTGGTACAGAAGAAGCTAGCGATGTGGAGGGCTAGGTCGTTGTCCTTTTTAGGCAAGGTCCTGGTTCTCAAGGTGGATGTATTGCCATCTCTATTGTATTTGGCGAACATCTACCCATTGCCGGCTTGTCTGAGGAGGCATCTAGTGAGGCTGGTGTTTCAGTTCATGTGGGGTGGCAGGTACGAGTGGGTCGCCAGGGCACGCATGATCTGTCCCATCGGGGAGGGAGGTAGGGGGGTACCACATCTCCCCCTCAAGCTGTACGCCATTTTTGTTTCTTTTTTGTTGACGGAGCTTGCTCAGCCAGTACTACACCCGTCCGGTTACCTCCTGCGGGTGTTCTTCTCGTATCAGGCGAGAAGCGTAATGGTGTGGTCTAACACGGGTCCTCGGGCGGAACAGCTGCCGTGGCACTTTGGCCATGCGGCCAAGTGGCTGCGTGCGCACCCCGAGGTTGAAGTCGCCCGAGTAGGTTTAGATCACAGGCACCTGTACGAGGAGGTCAGACGGGCAGTAAGTCCAGCACCTGTAGTGGGCATCCCGGCAGTGGTCTGGGAGGGAGTGCAGGCGCGGGGTCTGGACAACAGGCTCAAGGACCTGAATTGGTTGAGCCTCCACAAGTGTTTGCCGGTACGCTCCACCATGTATGTACCGGCATAGCTTGGCGCGATCCCCCACCTGCCCAAGACCTTCTTGTGGCAGGGAGGAGACTGTGCGCCATGTCTTTTGGGACTGTGCCATTGCCGGAGTAGTATGGGCAAAGGCACGGGTGTTGTTAGGAAGGGTTAGAGGGGATTCTGTATTGACTTGGGCTAGGTTAGAGAGAGGTGTAGGGAGAGCGAGGGGGACGGATAGGGATAGGTTTCTGCTCTGGCTTCTCATGAGCCTCTTTAAGCGGGGGCTGTGGGAAGACAGGCAGAACATGGTTAAGACAGGGAGAGATTGGGGGGTGGAAGGGATAGTGAGGAGGGTGGAAGGAGATTTGAGAGGGAGGATGAAGAGGGAGGAGAGGAAGTGGGGGCAGCATGCTGCCCGGGAGAGATGGAAGGGAGGATTAGGGCTGGGGTTATTGTAGATTAGGGACGGGGAGATAGGGAAAGTTAGTGTGTAGGATGACGGGGAGGGATGATGCTCCCCTGAGTTTTTTGTTTTGGGGTATTTGTTTTGTTTTATAATTTAAATAGCCTTATTTGAGTTTGAAAGAAATATATGATTTTGTAAAGAATGAATGGTATTGAACGTAATAAATTCTTTTTTCTAATAAAAATCTGTTCTTATCAGTTTAATATCTGATACGTCCCCCATCGGGGGACTACATATTAAATGGATCCGCTCCACGCATCGACCCGGTATTGCAGTACCTCCGGGAACGGTGCAACACTTTTCTCTCATTGTCAAGGAAAAAGAAATACACAAAGCTATGTAAAACAGCTAGCAGAAGAAGAGAAGGAATGAAAAAAGAAGAATCATCCAAACTGAAACAAGGGCGAAGCCCCCTTCATGGGGTCCGCCATTTTACTAAAAAAAAAAAAAAAACATTGGCCAGGATTGTGTGTGTCTCTGTGTGTGTGTGTCTCTGTGTGTATGTGTGTGTGTGTGTGTGTGTGTGTGTGTATGTGTCTCTGTGTGTGTGTGTCTGTCTGTCTGTTTTTGACCCCCCCAAAAAATACAATCACTTCACCAGGATTGTCTGTCTGTCTGTCTGTCTGTCTGTCTGTCTCTCTGTGTTTTTGACCCCCCAAAAAATACAATCACTTCACCAGGATTGTCTGTCTGTCTGTGAATTTTTACCCACAGCCCTCAAACTTGGAAGAGTGGGTTCGGGAACCACCCGCGGGCACCCGGCCTAGAGTGCACAGTGTGTGTCTCGGGCCCCGACCTCTGACTTCCATACGACTCTGGTTTCTCTTCATTACGCACAAGCCTTTCGCCTTTTACTAAAGACTTCCGTGGAGAGGAACACTTACGAGTTCAACATATTTTTGGAAGGGCTTTGCTTCTGGCAGAGCCCGGTATCTTGTTTCAAGAGAAATTGACAGAGATGACGCCGAGACTTTTTGCTCAGGCGTTTGACTTGAAGCCGGCTGACCGACCGACCGACCGACCGACCGACCGACCGGCGTATTTTTCCACTCAAAGTAGTCGCTCGGGCAATTGAGTTCAAGCCCGACGACGACTGACGTGTTTTCCGGGCTTTGAACAAATAGTCGCACTAGGCTTAAAGAGCTAGTGACTTAAAAACGCATTAGCGACTTGTTAAAAAAAACACCCGCCTGTCACCAGGGAAGCGTCGGGTGGGGAGGAGACAACTTTTGCCAAACCGCTGAGGTCTGCCGAGACCCCCGGGGGCCCGGCGGGTGCAGGGGTCAATTTGTGGGTTATCGCTTCTCGGCCTTTTGGCTCAGATCTAGCTTGGCACCGTGGTGTCTCAAAGCCCGCTGAGTCAAAGGTCGAAGGCCGGAGGGTGTAAGAGAGAATCCAGTTATATTTGTTGCGGTGAGAACGTGGATTTACGGCCATTTTTCCGTGAGGATATGGCCACTAATAGCAGAGCAGGGTCGGTCCCCAGGACTGGACTGAAGAATACGATCCGATTTGCTTGAAAGAAGGAAGAGGAAACGAGAATGCCAAGGGATTCGTTTGGAAGAGCCGTGCTGATGGGGGCCCTGAAGCTAAGAGTGTCTGAAGTGATGTGTCTGCAGGGAAACGCAATGGAGGAGGCCTACGACGTTACATTACACACAGAAGGTATGTGTGATGTCGTAATGGATAGAGTTAAGGTGGCGGCTGAGGAGAGACCATTGTCCTTTTTTAACATAACATGCCTGGCAAAGACAAACTATAGGACTATCAATGTACACATGTACAATCCGCATGTTGCGGACATAGCAATAGGGGCTTTCCTGAGTAGGTTTTGTGACGTGACGTCTGGGGCGAGGTACGTGAAGGACTCGTTGGGGTTCTGGAATGGCCGCCGCCAGTTTCAGGTTCTGCTGAGGCCAGATAAAGGAGGTTTTGACGGATTCCTCCATCCCCCGGCGGTTTTTTCACTGGGCTCAGACAGGGGGATGCTTTTCTACACACGTCAACCCCCTTTTTGTAAGAAGTGTAGGGAGTATGGACACGTCACGGCTGCCTGCAGTACGGGGAAATGCCGTTTTTGCAAATCAGGGGAGCATGAGGCAAAGGACTGTAGGGAGCCGAAGGAGTGCCATGGGTGTGGTAGTAGGCTGCACCTGTTCCGAGACTGCCCGTCCCGTCGGCAGTCATATGCCGAGGCGGCGGCGGGGAGGAAGGAAGGAGAAGATTCTGCGGGGGAGCGACTGGAGAAAAAGGACCCTGGGTCTAGGGAGAAAGACTCAGAGAGGAAGGAGCAGGAGAGACCGTCCTCACCAACGCCCACTCCATGTGCCAAGGAGGGAAAAAGGTGGCATCAGGGCCGTCAGTGGAAGAGGTGAGGGGTCCGCTATCAAGCAGCCGGAGATGGAGGAGGCGGGTGGCGGAATGGAGGAGATGGGCTCATCACTTGATGGGGTGGAGGGGCTTGGGGCCCTGGTAGAAATGGTTGAAAACCTTCCAGTGTTGGGGTCAAGGGCAGGGGAGTGGGCCTCAGACTCCGGTGTGCTGCTCAGGCAGGATGGGAAGGAACCGTCAGTAGGGAGGGTGATCCCGGAACTGGAGCAGGAACCCTACGTCGGCAAGAAGAAGAGGACGAAGCGGAAGAATGAGGTGCAGAAAGAGGTGGGAGGCTTAGGGGAAGTGGCAGGCAAGCGTGCGATGGGGGTTAAAGACAGTGCCGCTGAAGTGGCCCCCCTGTCCTCACAAGACTCATCCCTCCCTTTACCACTAGAGGAAATGTACATGACAACCTCTACTATATCTCTGCATCCTGGGGATGGAGGGTCGCTAGGCTGTTCAGAGAAGCCGGAAACCTCCATCCCCAACCCTTTCCCGGCGTCATGGGCAGATGACTTGGGGGTCTTAGAGGAAGGGGGAAACAGAATGTCCCAAGCTGTGTGCGAGCAGGTGGACTCATCTGAGGAGGACCTGTATCCTTCGGACGGGGGGGGCATTTTTATTTCCCTGTCGGAGGAGATGGAGCAGGGGAGCATCGGGTGAGCCTCCTGTTATGTTTTTGTTGTTAGTAGGTTGTTGTTAATATTTTCATTATGGATAAAATTACTTTTGTTAGTTTAAATGTAAATACATGGATGAAGGTAAAATGTGTGTAAGTGTTAAAGGTGCACCTAATCAAAAATAATCAACCAGATCATAAAATAAAATGGTGCTTGTGGAGAGAGAGATGCAGGACTGGGAATCAGGACCTTTTATCACCTAGTTGATCCAAAACCCAGGTGCAACTTGTCACCTTAATAACGACCCAATCAGCTCCTCCTGTCCCCAATCTGCAAATATAAACACAAACAGAGGAGGAGGCAGGGAAACCGAGGGGGTGTAACACCCCATCCAATGAAAATCAGGAACTACCAAAGACCTGAAAACAAAACCCACAACCACACCAATACACCTGGTCAAAAACCATAATAATAAAGGTTCAGATACAAAATACTATAAAAACCATAAAGGTAAGAGGCCCACCGAATGCCCATGGAATCAACCCAACCAAATCACCTGACCCCATCCAACCTCAGAAACCACGGTACCTGGAAGCAATTTAAGAGAAAGAAATGGAGACCAAGTGACAGGAGAGTAGAAGCCAGAGCAACAGGAAGGACAAAATAAACCCTGTACAGACCACCAACCAAAAATGAAAACAAACAACGAAGGCGTCCGAAGATCGACTAAATCGGTGCACGGGAAAGCGCATCAGCCACCACATTATCCACACTTTTTACATGTCGTACATCCAAATGGAACGCCTGCAGGAACAAACACCAGCGCATAATCCTGCGATTTGGGCAAAGCATGGTGTGCAGGAAAGTAAGTGAGTTGTGGTCAGTGTAAAGCACAATAGTGACCACACATATGCTGCAATGCCCAGATTAAAGCAAGGGCCTCCTTCTCCCCCACTGAATAATTAAACTGTTTGTTATTTCTCCCGAAAGTTTAACCTGTCTGGGGTATGTGGGACGATTTCGTCCCACCTACGTAACAGCTACTGAAATTCCAGTGGCGCGATTTTTGAATCGTTAGAAATACTATTACTTCAATTTCTCAAACATATGACTATTTTACAGCTATTTAAAGACAAGAATCTCGTTAATCTAACCCCACTGTCCGATTTCAAAAAGGCTTTACAACGAAAGCAAAACATTAGATTATGTCAGCAGAGTGCCCAGCCAGAAAAAATCAGACAGCCATTTTTCAAGCTAGCATATCATGTCACATAAACCCAAACCACAGCTAAATGCAGCACTAACCTTTGATGATCTTCATCAGATGACACACCTAGGACATTGTGTTATACAATACATGCATGTCTGTTCAATCAAGTTCATATTTATATCAAAAAACAGCTTTTTGCATTAGCATGTGACGTTCAGAAAACGCATAACCCCCGGCAAACTTCCGTTGAATTTACTAACAGTTTGCTAAATTACTCACGATAAACGTTCACAAAAAGCATAACAATTATTTTAAGAATTATAGATACATTACTCCTCTATGCACTCGATATGTCCGATTTTAAAATAGCTTTTCGGATGAAGCACATTTTGCAATAATCTAAGTACATAGCCCGGCATTACAGGGCTAGCTATTTAGATACCCACCCAGGTCAGCATCCACCAAAATCACATTTCCTATAAGAAAAATGTTCTTACCTTGCTTGTTCTTCATCAGAATACACTGCCAGGACTTCTACTTCAATAACAAATGTTGGTTTGGTCCCAAATAATCCATCGTTATATCCAAACAGCGACGTTTTGTTCGTGAGTTCTACAATGCTTCTTCCCGGTTTTGCGCATGGAGCATTGGCGTGTCAAAAATGTCTACATATTCCATTACCGTACTTCGAAGCATGTCAACCGCTGTTTAAAACCAATTTTTATGCCATTTATGTCGTAGAGAAGTGATAATATTCCGACCGGGAGTATGCATTGAGCCTAAACAGCCGAATAAAATTTCTCCTCAGAAGCGACTCATGCACGCGCATCATTCAAAGGTCCTCGGAGCAGCCACTTACAAAAGGCGATAATCTGTTTCAACCTGAGGCTCCCTCGTAAACCTTCAGTTATTTCGCGGGCTCTGAGAGCCTATTGGAGCCCTGGGAATTGTCACGTTACAGCTAAGATCCTTACTTTTCAATAAAAAGAGGTAAGACGCACGACTCCTTGTCAGACAGGGTACTTCCTGCTTGAAGCCTTGTCAGGTTTTTGCCTGCCATAGGAGTTCTGTTATACTCACAGACACCATTCAAACAGTTTTAGAAAATTCAGAGTGTTTTCTATCCAAACCTGAACAATAATATGCATATTCTAGCTTCTGAGTTGGTGTAGGAGGCAGTTAAAAATGGGAACATATTTTTCCAAAATTCTCAATACTGCCCCCTAGCCCAGACAGGTTAACAGCTAACAGGATGTTCAACACCCCCATCTGCTTGAAGCAACACTACACCTGCCCCTAAGTTACTGGCATCCACATAAAGGCTGAAGGCAGTTCCAATCATGGGGCTGCCAACACAGGGTCAGAGCTAAGAAGCAGTTTCACATTTTTAAAAGCACTCTGACAGCAGGAAGACCAGATTAATTCCAAGATGGCGTAGCAGGCAGACGTCTTTGTCTTTTTGTGTGCCTTGTATATATCTTTTAAAAATATTTTCTTAAACCTCAACTTCTAAATACTCTCCTGCAACCCTCCTCACCCAATGTTGCGTGGATCTGTTTTTTTCTAAAGTATTTCTATTTACTTCGGATCTGGAATCTTTCAACTGAAGCTAGCCAGCTAATTTATCCACCTACCTGCTATCAGTCAGCAAACCACTGCTAGCGGTCATCAGATAAACTTTAGCTCGGAAAGCTCTCGCCAGTTCGTACAACGTGACTCAAACCAGAGCATAACGGACCTATTTTTTTCTCTCTATATCCACGGATTCCTACCGCAAACTCTCAACATTTTCATCTGGACCTTCGCAACTAGCTAACTGCAATCCCGGGGGAATACTCCTGGCTAGCGTTTCCATCCCGGAGCAAGCACCAATTTGCCTGAAGCTAGCCCGGCTTGGGCTCCTGGGCTACCACTGAAGCTACAATATCCGGACCTCTTCTACTGCCGGTACGGGGCACGGAACCCCGCCGATCCACTACGACTGGAATACCGGCATAATCTGCCCGAGGATTCCAAGAGGCCCCTCAGGCGCAATGTCCGCTGAAGACCAGCAGCTACTTGGAACCCTACTAATCCGCACGAAGAGGCAAAAACAGTCTTACCTCCATTGCGACATCCCCCAAAGGCCCTTCTGCTAACTTGCTAGCCCTGGTCAACTAACTGCTAGCTTGTTAGCACCGGCCTGCTGACTGTCTGAATCTCCGTGTCCCCAGCCAGCCCAACCACTCACTGGACCCATATGTTCACTTGGCTATGCATGCCTCTCTCTAATATCAATATGCCTCGTCCATTACTGTCCTGGTTAGTGATAACTGTCTTATTTCACTGTAGAGCCCCTAGTCCTGATCAATATGCCTTAACCAACCATGTTGTTCCACCTCCTACATATGCAATGACATCATCTGGTTTAAAAGTCTCTAGAGACTATATCTCTCTCATCATTACTCAATGCCTAGGTTTACCTCCAATGCACTCACATCCTACCTTACCTTTGTCTGTACACTATGCCTTGAATCTATGCTATTGTTCCTAGAAACCTGCTCCTTTTACTCTCTGTTCCGAACGTGCTAGACGGCCAGTTCGTATAGCCTTTAGCCGTACCCTTATCCTACTTCTCCTCTGTTCCTCTAGTGATGTGGAGGTTAATCCAGGTCCTGCAGTGCCTAGCTCCACTCCCACTCCCCAGGTGCTCTCATTTGTTGACTTCTGTAACCGTAAAAGCCTTGGTTTCATGCATGTTAACATTAGAAGCCTACTCCCTAAGTTTGTTTTATTCACTGCTTTAGCACACTCTGCCAACCTGGATGTCCTAGCTGTGTCTGAATCCTGGCTTAGGAAAACCACCAAAAACCCTGAAATCTCCATCCCTAAATACACTGCTCAAAAAAATAAAGGGAACACTTAAACAACAATGTAACTCCAAGTCAATCACACTTCTGTGAAATCAAACTGTCCACTTAGGAAGCAACACTGATTGACAATAAATTTCACATGCTGTTGTGCAAATGGAATAGACAACAGGTGGAAATTATAGGCAATTAGCAAGACGCCCCCAATAAAGTAGTGGTTCTGCAGGTGGTGACCACTTCTCAGTTCCTATGCTTCCTGGCTGATGTTTTGGTCACTTTTGAATGCTGGCGGTGCTTTCACTCTAGTGGTAGCATGAGACGGAGTCTACAACCCACACAAGTGGCTCAGGTAGTGCAGCTCATCCAGGATGGCACATCAATGCGAGCTGTGGAAAGAAGGTTTGCTGTGTCTGTCAGCGTAGTGTCCAGAGCATGGAGGCGCTACCAGGAGACAGGCCAGTACATCAGGAGACGTGGAGGAGGCCGTAGGAGGGCAACAACCCAGCAGCAGGACCGCTACCTCCGCTTTTGTGCAAGGAGGAGCAGGAGGAGCACTGCCAGAGCCCTGCAAAATAACCTCCAGCAGGCCACAAATAAGCATGTGTCTGCTCAAACAGTCAGAAACAGACTCCATGAGGGTGGTATGAGGGCCCGAGGTCCACAGGTGGGGATTGTGCTTACAGCCCAACACCGTGCAGGACGTTTGGCATTTGCCAGAGAACACCAAGATTGGCAAATTTGCCACTGGCGCCGTGTGCGCTTCAGATGAAAGCAGGTTCACACTGAGCACATGTGACAGACGTGACAGAGTCTGGAGACGCCGTGGAGAACGTTCTGCTGCCTGCAACATCCTCCAGCATGACCGGTTTGGCGTGGCATTTCTTTGGGGGGCCGCACAGCCCTCCACGTGCTCGCCAGAGGTAGCCTGATTGCCATTAGGTACCGAGATGAGATCCTCAGACCCCTTGTGAGACCATATGCTGGTGCGGTTGGCCCTGGGTTCCTCCTAATGCAAGACAATGCTAGACCTCATGTGGCTGGAGTGTGTCAGCAGTTCCTGCAAGAGGAAGGCATTGATGCTATGGACTGGCCCGCCCGTTCCCCAGACCTGAATCCAATTGAGCACATCTGGGACATCATGTCTCGCTCCATCCACCAACGCCACGTTGCACCACAGACTGTCCAGGAGTTGGCGGA
The DNA here is from genome assembly GCF_901001165.1 of Salmo trutta. Lineage (NCBI taxonomy): Eukaryota > Metazoa > Chordata > Actinopteri > Salmoniformes > Salmonidae > Salmo > Salmo trutta. The sequence continues at coordinate 3,346,124 of NC_042980.1, read as the reverse complement.
TGCTTTAGTCCAGGTCTGGGAGGAGATCCCTCAGGAGACCATCCGCCACCTCATCAGGAGCATGCCCAGGCATTGTAGGGAGGTCATACAGGCACGTGGAGGCCACACACACACTACTGAGCCTCATTTTGACATGTTTTAAGGACATTACATCAAAGTTGGATCAGCCTGTAGTGTGGTTTCCCACTTTAAGTTTGAGTGTGACTTCAAATACAGACCTTCATGGGTTGATAAATTGGATTTCCATTGATTATTTTTGTGTGATTTTGTTGTCAGCACATTCAACTATGTAAAGAAAAAAGTATTTCATAAGATTATTTCATTCATTCAGATCTAGGATGTGTTATTTTAGTGTTCCCTTTATTTTTTGGAGCAGTGTATAACATTTTCCGCCAAGATAGAACTTTCAAAGGGGGCGGAGTTGCAATCTACTGCAAAGATAGTAAGACAGAACTCTGCAGGCTATCCAGGTCTGTACCCAAACAATTTGAACTTCTACTTTTAAAAATCCACCTCTCTAAAAACAAGTCTCTCACCGTTGCCGCTTGCTATATAGACCACCCTCTGCCCCCAGCTGTGCTCTGGACACCATATGTGAACTGATTGCCCCAAATCAATCTTCAGAACTCATGCTGCTAGGTGACCTAAACTGGGACATGCTTAACACCCTGGCCATCCTTCAATCTAAACTTGATGCCCTCAATCGCACACAAATTATCAATGAACCTACCAGGTACAACCCCAAATCCGCAAACACGGGCACCCTGATAGATATCATCCTAACTAACTCACCCTCCAAATATACATTTACATTTAAGCCATTTAGCAGACGCTCTTATCCAGAGCGACTTACAAATTACACCTCTGCTGTTTTAAAATCAAGATCTCAGCCCTCATTGCCTGCATCCGTAATGGGCCTGCGACCAAACGACCACCCCTCATCACTGTCAAACGCTCCCTAAAACACTTCTGCGAGCAGGCCTTTCTAATCGACCTGGCCGGGGTATCCTGGAATGACATTGACCTCATCCCGTCAGTAGAGGATGCCTGGTTGTTCTTTAAAAGTGCCTTCTTCACCATCTTAAATAAGCATGCCCCATTCAAAAAATGTAGAACCAGGAATAGATATAGTCCTTGGTTCATTCCAGACCTGTCTGCCCTTGACCAGTACAAAAACATCCTGTGGCGTTCTGCAACTTTTCAGGGAAGTTAGGAACAAATATGCTAAGGCTAGCTTTTTCAAACAGAAATTTGCATCCTGTAGTACAAACTCAAAAAAGTTCTGGGACACTAAAGCCCATGGAGAATAAGAGCATCTCCTCCCAGCTGCCCTGAGGCTAGGAAACACTTACCACCGATAAATCCACTATAATTGAGAATTTAAATAAGCATTTCTCTACGGCTGGCCATGCTTTCCACCTGGCTACCCCTACCCCGGTCAACTGCCAGGCACCCTCCACAGCAACCCGCCAAAGCCCCCACCATTTCTCATTCACCCAAATCCAGATAGCTGATGTTCTGAAAGAGCTGCAAGATCTGGACCCCTACAAATCAGCCGGGCTAGAAAATCTGGACCCTCTCTTTCTAAAATGATGTGCTGAAATTGTTGCAACCCCTATTACTAGCCTGTTCAACCTCTTATCATCTGAGATTCCCAAAGACTGGAAAGCTGCCACGGTCATCCCCTTCTTCAAAGGGGGTGACACTAAACCCAAACTGCTACACACCTATATCTATCCTACCCTGTCTTTCTAAGGTCTTCGAAAGCCAAGTTAACAAACAGATTACCGACCATTTCGAATCCCACCGTACCTTCTCCGCTATGCAATTTGGTTTCAGAGCTGGTCATGGGTGCACCTCAGCCACGCTCAAGGTCCTAAACGACATCATAACTGCCATCGATAAGAGACATTACTGTGCAGCCGTATTCATCGACCTGGCCAAGGCTTTCGACTCTGTCAATCACCACATTCTTTTTGGCAGACTCGACAGCTTTGGTTTCTCAAATGATTGCCTCGCCTGGTTTACCAACTACTTCTCTGATAGAGTTCAGTGTGTCAAATCGGAGGGCCTGTTGTCCGGACCTCTGGCAGTCTCTATGGGGGTGCCACAGGGTTCAATTCTCGGGCAGACTCTTCTCTGTATACATCAATGATGTCGTTCTTGCTGCTGGTGATTCTCTAATCCACTTCTACGCAGACGACACCATTCTGTATACTTCTGGCCCCTCTTTGGACACTGTGTTAACTAACCTCCAGACGAGCTTCAACGCCATACAACTCTCCTTCCGTGGCCTCCAACTGCTCTTAAATGCAAGTAAAACTAAATGCATGCTATTCAATCGATCACTGCCCGTCCCTGCCCGCCCGTCCAGCATCGCTACTCTGGACGGCTCTGACTTAGAATACGTGGACAACTACCTAGGTGTCTGGTTAGACTGTAAACTCTTTCCAGACTCACATTAAGCATCTCCAATCCAAAATTGAACCGGCTTCCTATATCGCAACAAAGCATCCTTCACTCATGCTGCCAAACATACCCTCGTAAAACTGACCATCTCGGCGATGTCATCTATAAAATAGCCTCCAACACCCTACTCATCAAATCTGATGCAGTCTATCACAGTGCCATCTGTTTTGTCACCAAAGCCCCATACACTACCCACCACTGCGACCTGTACGCTCTCGTTGGTTGGCCCTCGCTTCATACTCGTCACCAAACCCACTGGCTATAGGTTATCTACAAGTCTCTGCTAGGTAAAGCCCCACCTTATCTCAGTTCACTGGTCACCATAGCAGCAGCACCCACTCGTAGCATGCGCTCCAGCAGGTATATCTCACTGGTCACCCCCAAAGCCAATTCCTACTTTAGTCGCCTTTCCTTCCAGTTCTCTGCTGCCAATGACTGGAACGAACTGCAAAAATCACTGAAGCTGGAGACTCATATCTCCCTCACTAGCTTTAAGCACCAGATGTCAGAGCAGCTCACAGATCACTGCATTTGACAACAGCCCATCTACCTCATCCCCATACTGTATTAATTGATTTATCTTGTTCATTTGCACCACAGTATCTCTACTTGCACATTGATCTTCTGCACATCTACCATTCCAGTGTTTAATTGCTATATTGTAATTACTTCGCCACCATGGCCTATTTACTGCCTTATCCTACCTCATTTGCACTCACTGTATATACTTTTTTTCTACTGTATTATTGACTCCGTTTTGTTTATTCCATGTGTAACTCTGTGTTGTTGTATGTGTCGAATTGCTATGCGTTTATCTTGGCCTGGTCGCAGTTGCAAATGAGAACTTGTTCTCAAATAGCCTACCTGGTTAAATAATGGTGAAATTAAAATGAATGATGCTGCCACTGCGTGCTTCATGGTTGGGATGGTGTTCTTCGGCTTGCTAGCCTACCTCTTTTTTCTCCAAACATAACGATGGTCATTATGGCCAAATAGTTCTATTGTTGTTTCATCAGACCAGAGGACAATTCTCCAAAAGGTACGATCTTTGTCCCCATGTGCAATTGCAAACCGTAGTCTAGCTTTTTTATGGCGGTTTTGGAGCAGTGTCTTCTTCCTTGCTGAGCGGCCTTTCAGGTTATGCCGATATATATGATTTTGTACCTGTTTCCTACAGCATCTTCACAAGGTAATATGCTGTTGTTCTGGGATTGATTTGCACTTTTCGCACCAAAGTACGTTCATCTCGGTTGCGTGGTCCCATGGTGTTTATACAGATGAACGTGGTACCTTCAGGCATTTGGAAATTGCTCCCAAGGATGAACCAGACTTGTGGAGGTCTACAATTTTGTTTCTGAGTTCTTGGCTGATTTCTTTTGATTTTCCCATGATATCAAGCAAAGAGGCACTGAGATTGAAGGCGGGCCTTGAAATACATCCACAGGTACACCACCAATTGACTCAAATGATGTCAATTAGCTTATCAGAATCTTCTAAAGCCATGGTATAATTTTCTGGAATTTTCCAAGCCACTTAAAGCTACAGTCAACGTAGTGTATGTAAACTTCTGACCCACTGGATATGTGATACAGTGAATTATAAGTGAAATAAGATGTCTGTAAACAATTGTTGGAAATATTGTGTCATGCACAAAGTAGATGTCCTAAACGATAGTTTGTTAACAAGACATTTGTGGAGTGGTTGAAAAACGAGTTAATGACTCCAACCTAAGTGTATGTAAACTTCCGACTTCAACTGTACGTACTGACCCACAAAGGCAGTTTTGGAGGATCCCGTATGCGAGATTGGGGGCAGAGGACAGTTCAAGTGGATTTCGGTGAGCAAATTCCTTTGGTTCTGGTAATGACGCATTTCCATCTAGATCCGAACATGGTTCATGTGGACAGAATGATGTAAGTAAAATCTGGAATTATTGTCAAGGTAAAGGCCACTGGAAGAATGAATGTCCTGTTCTTGGTAAAAGGTCAGCAGATTGGCCATCACAAATGTAAAACTTGTTGCGTTAGCTGGGCCTGTTCCTCATGTTAATCCTGTTGTGCAAGCTCAAGAATTGTCCAAACATTTTTAGTACTAATTATTCGCCATTTGTCACAGAGGGTTATGTTTCACTATTGGGAAGTGATGTGCCAGTAAAGATTCTGTGAGACACTGGTGCCTCTGAATTGTTTGTTTTGGAGTCTGTTCTTCCTTTTTCTTTGTAAACAGATACAGGAACCAGTGTCCTGATTCAAGGGATAGGTTTGAATACATTGTCTGTACCCTTGCACAAAGTCAAACTTATATCTGACCTAGTGCAAGGTGAAGTTTCCCTTGGGGTGTGTCCCTTTCTGCCCATTAATGGTGTTAATGTGATTTTGGTAACAACTTTGCCTGTAGTGATGTACCTCCTCTGGTGGTATCTCATACCCCATCCCATGTAGGGATTATCGATGAAAACGTACAGTGAATCCTGGAGGTATTCTCTGCATGCGTTGCTGACACTACGGTCAAAACGGAATTTACACAACACGTAACCGAACAGTTAGGCAATGGATTATCCATGTCCTGTAGTGATCTTGTGATGGAGCAGTCCGCTGATCCTACCTTAAGGTTTATTTGATCAAGTACTTCCGGTTTAGGTAAGGAGTGTTGCCCAGGGTTACAACGTTCAAGATCAGTTGTTGATGAGGAAATGGACACCTCACAGCAAAACTTGTGGGTGATGCTATTGTTCAGATCGTTGTTCCTTTTAAGCTTTGATCTAGTTTTGAAAACATCTCATGATGTTTCTGATCAGTTAGGGGTTAGTAAAACCTATGATCCAATTGTACGTCATTTTTATTGGCCTCGTTTAAAGACATTTCCGCTTACATCAAAACATGCCATGTTTGTCAGCTGACTGGGAAGCCTAATCAGATGTTAAGACCCGTCCCGCTACAACCTTTTACTGTTACAGGCCAGCCATTTTAGCATTTGCTTATTGATTCTGTTGGACCCCTACATGTTTACTGTGGTGTCAGGCTATGAGATCCTGCAGCCTATCCACTTCGCAACATTACCACTAAATCTGTTGTGAAGGCTTTGTCACCGTTCATCTACATTTTTGGAATACCTCAGTTGATTCAGAGCCATCAGGGTTCCAACTTCACTTCGCACATTTTTACAAGTCTTGTGACAATTGTGTTTAAAACATAATCAGGCCAGTGCTTATCATGTGCAGAGTCAAGGGGCCCTTCAGTGTTTATCAGACTTTGAAGTCACTGTTACGTGTGTACTGCACTGAATTAAAACGTGACTGGGAAGAGGGGTTACGCTGGTTGCTACTCGCTGTTAAATTAGTATCACGAGAGCACTAGTTCCAGTCCTAATGACCTTGTTTTTGGTCATACTGTGCATGGCCCTCTTGCTGTATTAAAGAAGGATTGGAAGGTGGTTGAGGCTCCCCCAAATTTGTTGTCATATGTTAGTGTTTCTGACACCAGTTGTATGTAGCTTGTGAAATGGCTAAAGAAAAACTAGCTTCCTGTCAGGTGAGGATGAGAAGGTTGTTTTACCGGCGAGCTGAGCCGCGACAATTTAGTCCTGTTAGTCCAGGGGACCAGGTTCTGCTGCCCATTGTTGGTTCTCCTTTTCAGGCCAAATTCAGCAGCCCATAGACTGTGGTTCGCCAATTGTCCGATCTGATTGCTACCCCTGAGTGCAGAAAGGCGAATCAGCTCTGCTATGTCAATTTGTAATAGCCCTATTATGCTCGTTCGTCTTCTGAATTGACTAAAGCAGAACTATGTGCCTTAACTGACCTGGTTAGTCCTGTTCTTTTGGTGGAATCCGTTGATCTGAGGTCAGTCACTTCACCTTCACATGCAGTGTGATGAACAGGGGGTGCCGGGCCCTGATGGTGGTATTTTGCAGGGTAGGTTGAATTCAGAGTCCCTTGCAAACTTGGAGAGTTTGTTGGGTCTCATTGTCAAGCAGAGTTGACTGATTTGATCACTGATTTTCAGTCTTGTTTTGCTGACACATAGATATAGTAGGAGAAAATCCAAAGGAAAACAAACTTGAATCTAATTTTTTTTGAGAGCCCATGCTCTTACAATGGAAAGCATAGGGGCATATCCAATTCCAGCTCCCGTATGGCTTCCGCTAGGTGTCAAGTCTTTGTTCAAGGCTTCAGGCATGTAACTTGAATAACGAGTAATAAATATGAGTTTTAGTACAACTACACTAGTTTGGAAATCCTTTTTACACGTGCTTTGAAAAGGACGCGAACATACTTCTTTCCGTATGAAATATTAGTTACATTTTAGGGTACCTGAGGACTAAATTGAAATGTGTTTAGCTGCAGATTTTGGGATTTCTTTCTCTGCATGTTGAACGAGTGGATTACTCAAATCGATGGCGCCAACTAAATCGACTTTTTGTGATATGAAGAAGGATTTTATCTAACAGAATGACCGTACATGTTATAGCTGGGACCCTTTGGATGACAAAACAGAGGAAGATTTACAAAAAGTGAATATTTAATTGCTGTTTGATATTTATGAAACCTGTGGCGGTGGAAAAATGTTGATGTGGGGCGCCGTCCTCAATCGCATGGCATGCTTTCACTGTAAAGCCTACTGTAAATCTGACAGTGCAGTTAGATTAACACGAATTTAAGCTTTCAACCAATATAAGACACTTGTATGTACCTAAATGTTTAATATCCATAATTTAAGATTATTTATTTGAATTGTGAGCCCTTCAGTTTCAGCGGAAGTTGTCCCGCTAGCGGGACGCCAAGTTTGAAGTTAAGTACATTCTGGTTAATGATATTGATGGTGCACCGATCTCCAGTTGGGCCTCCCCGTGTCTCTTGGTGAGCAAGCCAGATGGTTCTCCTAGATTTTGTACTGACTACCGGAAGGTTAGTGTGAATAAAACGGACTGTTATCCACTGCCACGGATGGAAGATTGTGTTTACCAGGTTGGTTTTATCAGGTTGGCTGCCCAGTTTTTCGGCAAGTTTCATTTGCTGAAGGGTTACTGGCAGGTGCCTTTGTCATCAGGAGCTCGTGAAATATCTGCTTTTATTATTCCTTCAGGTCTTTTCTCCTATACGGTCAGGAGTTAAGGCCTACGCAACCCTCCTGCTATTTTTCAGCGTCTTATGAATAGGGTGATATCTGACCTTGAAGGCTGTGCTGTTTATCTAGATGTGGTTGTTTTATAGTGTCACTTGGGAGCGCTATCTGGTGCAGATACGGACTCTGTTTAAAAGTTTGACTGAGGCCTGTCTCAGCCAAATGTGAGTTTGCCCAGGCAACAGTGACCTACCTCGGCAGAGTGGTCGGGCAGGGTCGTGTCCTCCCGGTGCGGGCTAAAGTGGCCGCTATCGATCTGTTTCCACCGCCCACCACCAAGGAGGAGCTGCAACGCTTCCTAGGTATGGTTGAGTACTATTGGCGGTTTTGCTTCAACTTCTCCATGGTTGTTGCACCTCTGACTGATCTGTTGAAGGAGAGGGCTGATTTTATTGTTAATTAAAAAAAAAATCCATTAGAAAATTTGTGGGCAGAACTTAGAAAGCATATGGGAGCAAAGAGGCCAACAAACCTGATTCAGTTACACCAGCTCGGTCAGGAGGAATGGGCCAAAATGTACCCAACTTTGTGGGAAGCTTGTGAAAGGCTACCCAAGTTAACTTCTTTGGGATAGAGGGCAGTATTTTCACAGCCGGATAAAAACGTACCCGATTTAATCTGGTTACTACTCCTGCCCAGAAACTAGAATATGCATATAATTAGTAGATTTGGATAGAAAACACTAAGGTTTCTACAACTGTTTGAATGGTGTCTGTGAGTATAACAGAACTCATATGGCAGGCCAAAACCTGAGAAGATTCCATACAGGAAGTGCCCTGTCTGACAATTTGTCGTCCTTCTGTTGCATCTCTATCGACATTACAGCATCTGTGCTGTAACGTAACACTTTCTAAGGCTTCCATTGGCTCTCTAAAGCCACCAGAAAGTAGAATGGGGTGTCTGCTGTCTCTGGGCAAAGTACTACAGCTCTTTTTGTAAGTGGTCAGCCTGGGGACAGTGAGACTGAGATGCACATTCACGAGACTTCATTGTTTTTCTTTCAGACTTTGAATGAATACAACGTTGCCCGGTTGGAATATTATCGCTATTTTACGAGAAAAATAGCATAAAAATTGATTTTAAACAGCGTTTGACATGCTTCTAAGTACGGTAATGGAATATTTTAAAACATTTTGTCACGAAATGTGCTCGCGTGTAACCCTTCGGCTAGTGACCTGAACGCACGAACAAAACAGCGGTATTTGGATATAACTATGGATTATTTGGAACCAAAACAACATTTGTTGTTGAAGTAGAAGTCCTGGGAGTAATCCAATTTTTCTAATAGTAATTCTGAGTTTAGTGAGCCCCAAACTTGGTGGGTGTCAAATTAGCTAGCCTGTGATGGCCGAGCTATGTACTCAGAATATTGCAAAATGTGCTTTCGCCGAAAATATATTTTAAAATCGGACATAGCGATTGCATAAAGGAGTTCTGTATCTATAATTCTTAAAATAATTGTTAGGTATTTTGTCAACGTTTATCGTGAGTAATTGAGTAAATTCACCGGAAGTTTTCGGTGGGTATGCTAGTTCTGAACATCACATGCTAATGTAAAAAGCAGGTTTTTGATATAAATATGAATTTGATTGAACAAATCATGCATGTATTCTATAACATAATGTCCTAGGAGTGTCATCTGATGAAGATCAAAGGTTAGTGCTGCATTTAGCTGTGGTTTGGGTTTATGTGACATATATGCTTGCTTGGAAAATGGCTGTGTGATTATTTGTGTCTATGTACTCTCCTAACATAATCTAATGTTTTGCTTTCGCTGTAAAGCCTTTTTGAAATCAGACAATGTGGTTAGATTAACGAGAGTCTTATCTTTAAAATGGTGTAAAATAATTGATTGTTTGAGAAAATTGAATTGTGGTATTTTAGTTGGTTTTGTATTTCGCGCCGTGCGATGCCATTGGCTGTTGGCTAGGGACTCCGCAGGCGGAACGGGGTTCCGCTAGCGGAACATTTGTCCTCAACAGGTTAATCAATTTTAAGGCAATGCTACCAAACACTAATTTAGTGTATGTAAACTTCTAACCCACTGGGAATGTGATGAAAGAAATAAAAGCTGAAATGAATCTGTACTATTTTTTCTGACATTTCACATTCTTAAAATAAAGTGGTGATTCTAACTGACCAAAGACATTTTTACTAGGATTAAATGTCAGAAATGGTGAAAAACTGGGTTTACATGCATTTGCCTAAGGTGTATGTAAACTTCCGACTTCAACTGTACTCATCTGCCAAAACAGCAGCTTCAGATGCAGTCTGTATGATGGAAACAATAAACATCATACTCCTACTCATGGTGAGCGTTATCTGTCAATATTAATGAGACTACGACATATGGAAAAGTTAGACCAGACAGTAAGCCTACTTCAGGCTGGTATTTTATGTCTTCAAGAGACACTGGACTGACAGTATGATGGATGGAGTAAGAAAGCGGTGGATGGATTTGCTTTATTTTAATAATGGTAGGGAGAGGACGTGTCGGGTTGCTATTTAATTAAGCGGGATAGTGTGCAGAATATTAGGGAAGTGCACACGGGTAAGGTAGGCTTTTGAATGTTTATGCACCTAATAATGAGATTGACCGAGCCGTGATTTTTCAGTCACTTGAGCAACATTGTGTGGGTAACTGTATATTGGTTGGGGGATTTTAACGTTCGTTTGACTAAACTGGACACGTCAAGGAGTACATTGTTGTGCTCTGATCCGTCTAGGCTAGTCTTGCTGGGGGTAATGAAGGATCATTGATTGATGCATGTCGGGGTATACATCCAGGTGAGAGCTTTCTCAAGTCGGCAGGTTGTTTTAAAACGGTCTCAGGCAAAGCCGCATTGTTTAGCGGCTGTAAATGTGGTGCAATATGTTCACAAGGTTTTGTATGATTTACATTTATTAAGTGATCACCTCTCTCTTGGATTCCTGCTGGGTCATATTGTGCCTACTAGAAGGGGTGGTGTACGGTGTTTGAATGCTGAGCTACTAAAAGAAGAAAAATATATTAATATGATTGCCGATTGTTTTAAACGTGTTTATATTGGATTGTGGTGGGAGGGTCTAAACGAGAAGATTAGAGGGTTGAGTGTTGACTATTCAAGACAGAGAAATTTTATTTTAAAGAGGGAGCGTATAGCTTTGAATAAACGACTTGACATTGAGCTGGAAAATGTTGACACGGTGGAGGGTTATGATGTGGCAGGCTTTATGGAAGCTCAGGCTGCTGTACATAACTTTGAAAATAGTGCATGTATGGGGGCAATGGGGGGTGGCGTTCAAGGCTGTAGTGTGGATGTTTTAGGTTTTATTGATGCTAAATTATCTGATGCTGAACGAAAAATGTATGACAAAGATATGACGGTGATTGAGATACGGGAGGCTGTGTTGGCCAGGAATAAAAGTCTGGGATCAGATGGGCTGAAAAGTGAGTTTTATCATCATTTTGTGGATAATTTAGCACCTGTATTGTTGGATGTGTACATGGGACGGGCACAGGTAGTTCCAGAATTATTGTCCACAAGATCGTTAAATATTATAAAACAAATGGAGCAGGGAGAAGCTGGAAAATTTTAGGCCTTTAAGTTTACGGAATACTGATAATATTTTGGCAAGGGTTTTCGCCAACCGTGTTAATAAAGTGATGGGAGTATCATATCTGATTCAGACGTACAGTGTTCCTGGGAGGGATATTACTTGTACAATAAGGGATGTTGTTCAACATATGACTGAGGGAGGCATAGTGCTTAGCCTAGATTTGAACAAGAAAACTAACTTGTGAAGTGTGAAAGTAGGCATGTAATGGAAATGCATGGATGAAGGTAAAATGTGTGTAAGTGTTAAAGGTGCACCTAATCAAAAACAATCAACCAGATCACAAAACAAAATGGTGCTGGTGGAGAGAGAGAAGCAGGACTGGGCATCAGGACCTTTTATCACCTAGTTGATCCCAAACCCAGGTGCAACTTGTCACCTTAATAACGACCCAATCAGCTCCACCTGTCCCCAATCTACAAATATAAACACAAACAGAGGAGGAGGCAGGGAAACGGAGGGGGTGTAACACCCCATCCTATGAAAATCAGGAACTAACAAAGCCCTGAAAACATAACCCACAACCACACAAATACGCCAATACAACTGGACAAAAACCATAACTAATAAAGGTTCAGACACAAAATACTATACAAACCATAAAGGTAGGAGGCCCATCGAAAGCCCATGATACCAACCCAAAAAATGTACCTGACCCCATCCAACCTCAGCAACCACGGTACCTGGGAGCAACAATTTCAGAGAAAGAAATGGAGACCAAGCGACAGGAGAGCAGTAGCCAGAGCAACAGGAAAGACAAAAATAAACCCTGTACAGACCACCAACCGAAAAAAAACAACAAAGGTGTCCCAAGATCGACTAAATCGGTGAACGGGAAAGCGCATCAGCCACCACATTATCAACACTTTTTACATGTCGTACATCCAAATGGAACGCCTGCAGGAACAATCACCAGCGCAGCATGGTTTGCAGGAAAGTAAGTGGGTTGTGGTCAGTGTAAACCACAGTAGGGACCACACATATGCTGCAACGCCCAGATTAAAGCAAGGGCCTCCTTCTCCCCCACTGAATAATTCAACTGATAGTTATTTCTCCCGAAAGTTTAACAGCTAACAGGATGTTCAACACACCCTTCTGCTTGAAGCAACACTACACCTGCCCCTAAGTTACTGGCATCCACATATAGGCTGAAGGCAGTTCCAATCAAGGGGCAGCCAACACAGGGTCAAAGCTAAGGAGCAGTTTCACATTTTCAAAAGCACTCTGACAGCAGGAAGACCAGATTAAAATCAGCTGTCGTGTCTTTGGGCACCATTAACTTGAATACATGTTTATCAAATAACTCCCTGTAATTATTATCACACGATTAAACTGATTAATCGTTTAATTGTATATAACTAGGATATCGGGGCACCAAGGAACATTTTCAGATTACAAAGTTATATTTTTCCTAATATAACTTTCCTATATTATAACATTATATATTATATTATAGGCCGATTATCGTCTGGTTTAAATCGTGTATTTTACCTCGCGTCCAGTCTCATTCCAAATGTCGTAAATTGTTGTATCTGCATGAATCCAGCCTTTGCTAAAAGTCATCCATACATCAATTGTCTTAAAATCATTTATTTACTTAACTAAGTAATTCACAGAAAGCCTACAAACAGTAATTATCGTCACAAAGAATTGGGAGAGTAATGTGCCCTAGTGGGCTAAACAGGCATGGCTGGTGTCTTGTTAAAACAAAGGGTCATAAAGGAGCTGAGAAGGCACACAGAGTTTATTAATATTAACAATTGATATGCTAATCCTTTGCACATGAACGCTCACTCATTCGGGAACAATTGCAATAAATATATATTTACGCTCAGTGTGTGTCGGGAACCTTGTTGGAGAGTTCTGTCCGCGTTCTCTCTCTGTTAGAATGGATCTTTCAAAGGGACATTCATTAATGTCGTTATAGAATGGATGTTTCGTCGTTTTTTGCGTTCAAAGAAATAATTTCCAGCTGCAGACTTAATTAATATCAAAGACTTGTTATTATTCTGTCGGTATCGATAGTCTAAAAGTTTAGCCACGTGGTATAGTTAACTTTCAATAGAGGAATTGGATGGTCAAACCTTGGCTCTCTCTTCTGAGGTAAGCTGGTCTGATGTAAGAAAATCAGGGTCGGGGTTTTATACGTGAACATAGAACAGACTTGTCACATGACGCCTGGTCCTGTCTGTGTCCCTGGGGGGCGTGCCAATGACTGATTTAAGCTTTAAACAGATACATTCTCTCACATTAACATCAGTACATAGCATCTCAACGTATTCCAAATAGCTTAATCCTTATTAATACATTTTATACAACCATTTAGATGCAAGTCCCATAGCTGAGGCTATTATATAAACAGTATTATGGTAATATGGCTATATTGTTTCTTCTGAGTATCACAAAATTGTACCAAGTGGACCAGTTCGTAGCTGGATTCTTCACCAATCTTTTATACCTTCTCCAGAAAATAAATGTCGTTCGGTTCCCCAATTCAGTGAGTTGGAAGAATGTCCTTTGTCTCTCTATGAAACCCCTCTCTGTCTCAACTGTGCCTGTTAGGCAGGACATTTCCTTTGGAATTTACGACCGCCTTGACAGGGCCTTGGGTCAACTGTGCTCCCTGTTCCCAGAGAGAGGGCAACGTCACAGCCCTCTTCTTCAACAGATCAGTCAGAGGTGCTACAACCGTGGAGAAGTTGAAGCAAAACCCCAATAATACCCAACTATACCTAGAAAGCGTTGCAGCTCCTCTGTGGTGGTGGGCGGTGGAAACAGATCGATAGCGACCACTTTAGCCCGCACCTGCGAGAACACGACCCCGCCCGACTACTCTGCCGAGGTAGGTCACTGTTGCCTGGGAAAACTCACATTTGCCTAAGTTCACAGGGAGACAGGTCTCAGTCAAACATTCAAACAGAGTCTGTATCTGCACCAGATAGCGCACCCAAGTGACACTATAAAAACAGCACAGCCTTCAAGGCCAGAGATCACCCTATTCATAAGATGCTGAATCGTAGCAGGAGCGTTGCGTAGGCATAAACTCCTGACCGTATAGGAGAAAAGACCTGAAGGAATAATAAAAGCCAGTAACCCTTCAGCAAATTAAACTTGCTGAAAAACCGGGCAGCCAACCTGGTAAACGCAATCTTCCATCCGTGGGAGTGGATAATGAATAATCTAAGAGAACCATCTGGCTTGCTCACCAAGAGACACGGGGAGGCCCAACTGGAGAATGATGGTACACCGGTATCATTAACCAGCATGTACTTAACTTCTTAAGGCTAGACAACTTCCGCTGAAACTGAAGGGCTCACAATTCAAATAAATAATCTTAAATTATGGATATTAAACATTTAGGTACATACAAGTGTCTTATATTGGTTGAAAGCTTACATTTTTGTTAATCTAACTGCACTGTCCTATTTACAGTAGGCTTTATAGCAAAAGCATGCCATGCGATGCGATTGTTTGAGGACGGCGCCCCACATCAACATATTTTTCCACCGCCACAGGTTTCACATAATCACAAATAGCAATTAAATATTCACTTTTTGAAAATCTTCCTCTGATTTGTCATCCAACGGGTCCCAGCTATAACATGTAGTGTCGTTTTGTTAGATAAAATCCTTCTTCATATCCCAACAATTTGATTTAGTTGGCGCCATCGATTTGAGTAATCCACTCGTTCAACATGCAGAGAAAGGATTCCTAAAATCTGCGGCTAAACACGTTTGAATTTAGTCCTCAGGTACCCTAACATGTAACTAAACTCTAATATTTCATACAGAAAGAAGTATGTTCGCTTCCTCTTCAAAGCACGTGTAAACAAGGATTTCCAAACTAGTGTAGTTGTACTAAAACTCATATTTATTACTCGTTATTCAAGTTACAAGCCTGAAGCCTTGAACAAAGACTTGACACCTAGCGGAAGTCATGCTGGAAATGCCCCTATGCTTTCCATTGTCAGAGCATGGGCTCTCAAAAAAATTATATTCAGGTTGGTTTTCCTTTGGATTTTCTCCTACCATATCTATGTGTCAGCAAAACAATACTGAAAATCAGTGATCAAATCAGTTATCTCTGCTTGACAATGAGACAGGTGACCCAACAAACTCTCCAACTTTGCAAGGGACTCTGAATTCAACCTACCCTGCAAAATACCACCATCAGGGCCCGGCACCCCCTGTTCATCACACTGCATGTGAAGGTGATTTGACTGACCTCAGATCAACGGATTCCACGAAAAGAACAGGACTAACCACGTCAGTTTTAGCACATAGTTCTGCTTTAGTCAACTCAGAAGACAAACGAGCATAATAGGGCTTTAACAAATTGACATAGCAGAGCTGATTCGCCTTTCTGCAATCAGATAGTTCAGATCGGACAATTGGCGAACCACAGTGTATGGGCCGCTGAATTTGGCCTGAAAAGGAGAACCAACAAATGGGCAGCAGAGCCAGAAGCTGGTCCCCTGGACTAAATTGTCGCGGCTCAGCTCAAAACCTTTTCATCCTGACCTGAGTGGAAGCTAGTTTTTCTTTAGCCATTTCACAAGCTACATACAACAGAAACACTAACATATGACAACAAATTTGGGGGAGCCTCAACCACCTTCCAATCCTTCTTTAATACAGCAAGAGGGCCATGCACAGTATGACCAAAAACAAGGTCATTAGGACTGGAACTAGTGCTCTCGTGATACTAATTTAACAGCGAGTAGCAACCAGCGTAACCCCTCTTCCCAGTCACGTTTTAATTCAGTGCAGTACACACGTAACAGTGACTTCAAAGTCTGATAAACACTGAAGGGCCCCTTGACTCTGCACATGATAAGCACTGGCCTGATTATGTTTTAAACACAATTGTCACAAGACTTGTAAAAATATGTGCGAAGTGAAGTTGGAACCCTGATGGCTCTGAATCAACTGAGGTATTCCAAAAATGTAGATAAACGGTGACAAAGCCTTCACAACCGATTTAGTGGTAATGTTGCGAAGTGGATAGGCTGCAGGATTTCGTAGCCTGACACCACAGTTAACATGTAGGTGCTACCAGCTTTAGAACAGAGTAAGGGTCCAACACAATCAATAAGCAAATGCTAAAATTGCTGGCCTGTAACATCTGATTAGGCTTCTCAGTCAGCTGACAAACATGGCATGTTTTGATGTAAGCGGAAATGTCTTTAAACGAGGCCAATAAAAATGACGTACAATTGGATCATAGGTTTTACTAACCCCTAACTGGTCAGAAACGTCATGAGATGTTTTCAAAACTAGATCAAAGCTTAGAAGGAACCGCGATCTGAACAATAGCATCACCCACAACTTTTGCTGTGGTGTCCATTTCCTCATCAACAACTGATCTTGAACGTTGCAACTCTCCTTCCTCAACCGGAGGTACTTGATCAAATAACCCTTAAGGTAGGATCAGCGGATTGCTCCATCACAAGATCACTACAGGACATGGATAATCCATTAAATTATTAACCTTTGCCTAACTGTTCGGTTATGTCTTGTGTAAATTTCGTTTTGACCGTAGTGTCAACACCGCATGCAGAGAATACCTCCAGGATTCACTGTACGTTTTCATCGATAATCCCTACATGGGATAGGGTATGAGATACCACCAGAGGAGGTACATCACTACAGGCAAAGTTGTTACCAAAATCACATTAACACCATTAATGGGCAGAAAGGGACACACCCCAAGTGAAACTTTACCTTGCACTAGGTCAGATACAAGTTTGACTTTGTGCAAGGGTACAGACAATGTACGAATAATAAGTACTAAAAGGTTTGGACAATTCTTGAGCTTGCACAACAGGAATGACATGAGGAACAGGCCCAGCTAACGCAACAGGTTTTACATTTGTGCTGGTCAATCTGCTGACCTTTTACCAAGAACAGGACATTCATTCTTCCAGTGGCCTTTACCTTGACAAAAATTACAGATTTTACTTACTTGTTCCTCTGCCCCCAATCTCGCATACGGGATCCTCCAAAACTGCCTTTGTGGGTCCGTACGTACAGTTGAATTCTGAAGTTTACATACACTTAGGTCAGAGTCGTTAAGCCTCGTTTTTCAACCACTCCACAAATGTCTTGTTAACAAACTACAGTTTTGGCAAGTCGGTTAGGACATCTACTTTCTGCATGACACAAGTAATTTTTCCAACAATAGTTTACAGACAGATTATTTCACTTATAATTCACTGTACCACAATTCCAGTGGGTCAGAAGTTTACATACACTACGTTGACTGTAGCTTTAAGCGGTTTGGAATATTCCAGAAAATTATGTCATGACTTTAGAAGATTCTGATATGCTAATTGACATCGTTTGAGTCAATTGGTGGTGTACCTGTGGATGTATTTCAAGGCCTACTTACAATCTTTGCTTGACATCATGGGAAAATTAAAAGAAATCAGCCAAGAACTCAGAAACAAAATTGTAGACCTCCACAAGTCTGGTTCATCCTTGCGAGCAATTTCCAAATGCCTGAAGGTACCACGTTCATCTGTAAAAACACCATGGGACCACGCAGCCGAGATGAACGTACTTTGGTGCGAAAAGTGCAAATCAATCCCAGATTCTGTAGGAAACAGGTACAAAATCATCTATATCCACAGTAAAACGAGTCCTATATCAACCTAACCTGAAAGGCCGCTCAGCAAGGAAGAAGCCACCACTCCAAAACAGCCATAAAAAAGCTAGACTATGGTTTGCAACTGCACATGGGGACAAAGATTGTAATTTTTTGAGAATTGTCCTCTGGTCTGAAGAAACAAAAATAGAACAGTTTGGCCATAATGACGATCGTCATCTTTGGAGGAAAAAAGGGGGAGGCTTGCAAGCCCAAAGAACACCATCCCAACTGTGAAGCACGGGGGTGGCAGCATCATGTTGTGGGGGTGCTTTGCTGCTTTAGGAATTGGTGCACTTCACAAAATAGATGGCGTCATGAAGAGGAAAATTACTTGGATATATTGAAGCAACAGCTGAAGACATCAGTCAGGAAGTTAAAGCTTGGTCAGAAATGGGTCTTCCAAATGGACAATGACCCCAAGTATAGTTCCAAAGTTGTGGCAAAATGGCTTAAGGACAACAAAGTCAAGGTATTGGAGTGGCCATCACAAAGCCCTCCCCATAATCCTATATAAAATTTGTGGGCAGAACTGAAAAAGCATGTGCGAGCAAGGAGGCCTACAAACCTGACTCAGTTGCACCAGCTCTGTCAGGAGAAATGGGCCAAAATGTACCCAACTTTGTGGGAAGCTTGTGAAAGGCTACCCAAGTTAAACAATTTAAAGGCAATGCTACCAAATACTAATTGAGTGTATGTAAACTTCTGACCCACTGGGAATGTGATGAAAGAAATAAAAGCTGAAATGAATCTATTTTTTCTGACATTTCACATTCTTAAAATAAAGTGGTGATCCTAACTGACCAAAGACAGGCTAGGAATAGGATTAAATGTCAGAAAGTGAAAAACTGGGTTTACATATATTTGCCTAAGTTGTATGTAAACTTCCAACTTCAACTGTACTCATTTGCCAAAACAGCAGCTTCAGATGCAGTCCGTATGATGGAAACAAACATCACACTCCTACTCATGGTGAGCGTTATGTCAATATTAATGAGACTAAGACATATGGAAAAGTTAGACCAGACAGTAAGCCTACTTTAGGCTGTTATTTTATACCTTCAAGAGACACTGGACTGACAGTATGATGGATGGAGTAAGAAAGCGGTGGATGGATTTGCTTTATTTTAATAATGGTAGGGAGAGGGCGTGTGGGGTTGCTATTTTAATTAAGCGGGATAGTGTGCAGCATATTAGGGAAGTGCACACGGGTGAGGGTAGGCTTTTGAATGTTTATGCACCTGAGATTGACCGAGCCGTGATTTTTCAGTCACTTGAGCAACATTGTGTGGGTAACTGTATATTGGTTGGGGGATTTTAACGTTCGTTTGACTAAACTGGACACGTCAAGGAGTACATTGTTGTGCTCTGATCTGTCTAGGCTAGTCTTGCTGGGGGTAATGAAGGATCATTGAGTGATGTATGTCAGGGTATACATCCAGGTGAGAGCTTTCTCAAGGAGGCAGGTTGTTTTAAAACGGTCTCAGGCAAAGCCGCATTGATTATTGTTTAGCGGCTGTAAATGTGGTGCAATATGTTCACAAGATTTGGTATGATTTACATTTTTTAAGTGATCACCCCTCTCTTGGGTTCCTGCTGGGTCACAGTGTGCCTACTAGAGGGGGTGGTGTACAGTGTTTGAATGCTGAGCTACTAAAAGAAGAAAAATATTGATATGAACGCCGATTGTATTAAATGTGTTTTTTGGGATTGTGGTGTGAGGGTCTAAACGAGAAGATTAGAGGGTTGACTATTCAAGACAGAGGAATTTTCTTTTAAAAGAGGGAGCGTATAGCTTTGAATTAACGGCTTGACATTGAGCTGGAAAAAGTTGACACGGTGGAGGGTTATGATGTGGCAGGCTTTATGGAAGCTCAGGCTGCTGTACATAACTTTGAAAAGAGTGTATGTATGGGGGCAATGATGGCGATCAAGGCTGTAGTGAGGTTTTAGGTTTTATTGATGCTAAATTATCTGATGCTGAACGAAAAATGTTGACATAGATATGACGTTGATGGAGATACGGGAGGCTGTCTTGGCCAGTAATAGGAATAAAAGTCCGGGATCAGATGGGCTGAAAAGTGAGTTTTATCATCGATTTGTGGATATTTTAGCACCTGTATTCTTGGACGTGTATGTGTACATGGGACGGGCACAGGTAGTTCCACAATCATTGTCCACAAGATTTTTAAATATTATAAAACAAATGGAGCAGGGAGAAGCTGGAAAATTTTAGGCCTTTAAGTTTACGGAATACTGATAAGATTTTGGCAAGGGTTTTCGCTAACTGTGTTAATAAAGTGATGGGAGTATCATATCTGATTCAGACGTACAGTGTTCCTGGGAGGGATATTACTTGTACAATAAGGGATGTTGTTCAACATATGACTGAGGGAAGCATAGTGCTTAGCCTAGATTTGAACAAGAAAACTAACTTGTGAAAGTAGGCATGCAATGTAAGGGATTACCCCCCTGATTTGGACAAAATAACATGGCAACATATTGGCATAGCACGAATCATACACACGATTGAAATAACCACCCAAATCGGCCCATCTCCGGGCCAATCATATGGCAATTTTCCGATGGCAATTGCCAATTGTAACACCCCAAATTTCCTTTAGATGGCGAGCGTGCTCCACCTTGGTTTTTCATACAGCAAATGATACCCAATTCTTACCCAAGTCTCAGATTTTGATAAAATGATATTTTTTTTGAAAACGTAGTATCTTGTAAAAAAGTGGTTTCTGGACCGTTTTTCGAAATTTTTTCGATTGTTATGTCAATTACACATGTATAAGAGCTGTATGAACATGCTTCTGACGTTTTTTATTGATGTCGTTTTTTGGGTTGCTTTTGCTTGTGCGCAAGGCATATGATTTGTGCATTTTGAATATGATTTCATAGGAAAAAAGTGACATTTTTTTTTCATTTTTTTTGCAAAATGACATATCCAATGCTTTTTTTTGTCACTTGTGGAAGTATTGCAAGTGCCAAATTACAGCAAATATCCAAAAGATAGCTAGAGCTCTCCGCAGTGAATTTTCATATTGCAAATGTAACACAATTCAAGTCCCAAGTGTCAAATTTTGAAAAAATGACATATTTTTTGAAAACTTTTCAACCCTAAAAAAGTGGTTTCTGGACCGTTTTTCGAATTTTTTTTGATTTTTATGTCAATTACACATGTATAAGAGCTGTATGGACATACTTTTGACATATTTTATTGACATAATTTTTTGGGTTGTTTTTGCTTGTGCATAAGGCATTTGGAATATGTTTTGTGCATTTGGAATATGATTTCATAGGAAGTCAAAAGTGACATATTTGCTTGTGCATAAGGCATATGATTTGTGCATTTGGAATATGATTTCATAGGAAGTCAAAAGTCACATATTTATATTTTTTGCCAAATGCCATTAGAAATGTGCAAATTAAATGTCCAATTCTTTTTTTGTCAATTATACATGTATGAAAGTATTGAATGTGCCAAATCAGTATGTTTGTCCGTTTGCCATGTACGATCATAGGAAGTCGGTTTCCAAACCCAAAAGTCAGTGAACCATGTTCCAAATGGCATTTATACTGCCCAAATGATATATATCCCTATGTTGAGCCATCAATCAACGCAGATGGTCTACTTGTCATGTATGATGAGGGAGAAGTGGGACTCTGTTGCTTTTAACATTTTTAACGAATTTGACATGCTCAGAATGCATAATTGACTGGCCCGATGATCTCGGGATGGCCGTGCAGTGACTGTGGTTCCTCTCCATCGCTCGTTGTGTTGATTTCATCATGTCAACTTTGGTGATATTTTTTGCTGTTGAATCATCTTGCAAATGCGCGTTACATTTGCAATATTGCGCGTTACGTTTGCAATATGATTCAATGGGCATTTAGCATCACAAATTTAGGCATGCTCAAAAATACTGCAGAAATGCATTATTGACTGGCTCGATGAACTCGGGATGGCCGGGCAGTGACTGTGGTTCCTCTCCATTGCTCGTCACCCAGCAGTCAGCGTCCATCAGTCAATTAGATGTCATTTTGACACCAAACTGATAGCATCTGACACCAAATCCACTTTTTCCAACTCGTATAGAAGCCAACTATCACATATGTCAGAGAAGGCCCATAATTCACAGTGCTTTCAATTTTAACCATAAAAAAACCTAAAACACATAGTTACGTTATAGCTGCGGGTCCAGCTCTGACATTATGTGTAGGCCTATGTGAGGCGACCCCGAATCCCAAGTTTCGGCTCGATAGGTCATTCGGTGCCCGAGCAATGGCCTAATTGGTGCTGAAAATCCACTTTTTCAGGGCGTTACTACGGGGCCCCTGAATGAGCTATCGGACAGAGACATTGGGGTCCGTCTCTATGGGCCGAGGCGGTTTCAATGCACCTAGTCTTGCGACTCTGGGACATTTCTACATGTCGCCATGTCCGTGATATTCAAAATGAATTGAAAATATTGCAAATGTACGAGGCGGTTTCTCGGTCAGAGAACCTTCTAGAGCCCCATAAATCACCGTGCACTATCGACTTGAGCTCTAGAACAGGTTTCTAAAATTTCGGAGCTCTAGGTCTGACGGTTCTTGAATCGTTTGAACGAAAGTAACTATTGAAGGCGGTATAAGCCTCTAAGCCCCATACTATGTACCTATGGCCAAATTGTGTGTGTGTTTTTGTTTTTTTTTGCAAAAAGAATAGACACACGTTGTCTTTGGGGTAGGCATATACAGAATCCTGAATATGAAGTCTCTACCTTAAGAATTGACTGAGAAACAGATGGTTGAGTTGCGTGATTTTCACTATCTGCAGGTGGCAATATGACAATAGCTCTTGGGTGTTTTTAACCACTTCCGGTTGTCACAGGAAGCTGTTGCTTCACACACGTTGTCTTTGGGGTAGAAATAAACAGAATCCTGAATAAGAAGTCTCTACCGTAAGAATTGACTGAGAAACAGATGGTTGAGTTGCATGATTTTCACTATGCGCACGTAATATGACAATAGCTCTTGGGTGTTTTTAACCACTTCCGGTTGTCACAGGAAGCTCTTGCTTCACACACGTTGTCGTTGGGGTAGACAGAAACAGAATCCTGAATAAGAAGTCTCTACCTTAAGAATTGACTGAGAAACAGATGGTTGAGTTGCGTGATTTTCACTATCTGCAGGTGGCAATATGACAATAGCTCTAGGCTATTTTAAACCACTTCCGGTTGTCACAGGAAGCTCTTGCTTCACACACGTTGTCTTTGGGGTAGACATAAACGGAATCCTGAATAAGAAGTCTCTACCTTAAGAATTGACTGAGAAACAGATGGTTGAGTTGCGTGATTTTCACTATGCGCACGTAATATGACAATAGCTCTTGGGTGATTTTAACCACTTCCGGTTGTCACAGGAAGCTCTTTCTTCACACACGTTGTCTTTGGGGTAGACATAAACGGAATCCTGAATAAGAAGTCTCTACCTTAAGAATTGACTGAGAAACAGACGGTTGAGTTGCGTGATTTTCACTATGCGCACGTAATATGACAATAGCTCTTGGGTGATTTTAACCACTTCCGGTTGTCACAGGAAGCTCTTGCTTCACACACGTTGTCTTTGGGGTAGACATAAACGGAATCCTGAATAAGAAGTCTCTACCTTAAGAATTGACTGAGAAACAGACGGTTGAGTTGCGTGATTTTCACTATGCGCACGTAATATGACAATAGCTCTTGGGTGATTTTAACCACTTCCGGTTGTCACAGGAAGCTCTTGCTTCACACACGTTGTCTTTGGGGTAGACATAAACGGAATCCTGAATAAGAAGTCTCTACCTTAAGAATTGACTGAGTAACAGATGGTTGAGTTGCGTGATTTTCACTATATGCAGGTTGTCCATATGACAATAGCTCTAGGCTGTTTTAACCACTTCCCGTTGTCACAGGAAGTTCTTACTCAACACACGTTGTCTTTGGGGTAGACATAAACAGAATCCTGAATAAGAAGTCTCTACCTTAAGAATTGACTGAGAAACAGATGGTTGAGTTGCGTGATTTTCACTATCTGCAGGTGGCAAT
Organism: Salmo trutta; assembly: GCF_901001165.1. Classification (NCBI taxonomy): domain Eukaryota; kingdom Metazoa; phylum Chordata; class Actinopteri; order Salmoniformes; family Salmonidae; genus Salmo; species Salmo trutta. The sequence continues at coordinate 3,322,213 of NC_042980.1, read as the reverse complement.
ATGACAATAGCTCTTGGGTGTTTTTAACCACTTCCGGTTGTCACAGGAAGCTGTTGCTTCACACACGTTGTCTTTGGGGTAGACATAAACAGAATCCTGAATAAGAAGTCTCTACCTTAAGAATTGACTGAGTAACAGATGGTTGAGTTGCGTGATTTTCACTATATGCAGGTTGTCCATATGACAATAGCTCTAGGCTGTTTTAACCACTTCCCGTTGTCACAGGAAGTTCTTACTCAACACACGTTGTCTTTGGGGTAGACATAAACAGAATCCTGAATAAGAAGTCTCTACCTTAAGAATTGACTGAGAAACAGATGGTTGAGTTGCGTGATTTTCACTATGCGCACGTAATATGACAATAGCTCTTGAGTGATTTTAACCACTTCCGGTTGTCACAGGAAGCTCTTGCTTCACACACGTTGTCTTTGGGGTAGACATAAACGGAATCCTGAATAAGAAGTCTCTACCTTAAGAATTGACTGAGAAACAGATGGTTGAGTTGCATGATTTTCACTATGCGCACGTAATATGACAATAGCACTTGGGTGATTTTAACCACTTCCGGTTGTCACAGGAAGCTCTTGCTTCACACACGTTGTCTTTGGGGTACACATAAACAGAATCATGAATAAGAAGTCTCTACCTTAAGAATTGACTGAGTAACAGATGGTTGAGTTGCGTGATTTTCACTATATGCAGGATGACCAAATGACAATGGCTCTAGGCTGTTTTAACCACTTCCCGTTGTCACAGGAAGTTCTTACTCAACACACGTTGTCTTTGGGGTAGACATAAACAGAATCCTGAATAAGAAGTCTCTACCTTAAGAATTGACTGAGTAACAGATGGTTGAGTTGCGTGATTTTCACTATATGCAGGTTGACCATATGACAATAGCTCTTGGCTGTTTTTAACAACTTCCGGTTGTCACAGGAAGCTCTTACTTCACACACGTTGTCTTTGGGGTAGACATAAACAGAATCCTGAATATGAAGTCTGTACCTTAAGAATTGACTGAGTAACAGATGGTTGAGTTGCGTGATTTTCACTATCTGCAGGTGGCAATATGACAATAGCTCTTGGGTGTTTTTAACCACTTCCGGTTGTCACAGGAAGCTGTTGCTTCACACACGTTGTCTTTGGGGTAGACATAAACAGAATCCTGAATAAGAAGTCTCTACCTTAAGAATTGACTGAGAAACAGATGGTTGAGTTGCGTGATTTTCACTATGCGCACTTAATATGACAATAGCTCTAGGCTGTTTTAACCACTTCCCGTTGTCACAGGAAGTTCTTACTCAACACATGTTGTCTTTGGGGTAGACATAAACAGAATCCTGAATAAGAAGTCTCTACCTTAAGAATTGACTGAGAAACAGATGGTTGAGTTGCGTGATTTTCACTATGCGCACGTAATATGACAATAGCTCTTGGGTGATTTTAACCACTTCCGGTTGTCACAGGAAGCTCTTGCTTCACACACGTTGTCTTTGGGGTAGACATAAACAGAATCCTGAATAAGAAGTCTCTACCTTAAGAATTGACTGAGTAAAAGATGGTTGAGTTGCGTGATTTTCACTATCTGCAGGTGGCAATATGACAATAGCTCTTGGGTGTTTTTAACCACTTCCGGTTGTCACAGGAAGCTCTTGCTTCACACACGTTGTCTTTGGGGTAGACAGAAACAGAATCCTGAATAAGAAGTCTCTACCTTAAGAATTGACTGAGTAACAGATGGTTGAGTTGCGTGATTTTCACTATCTGCAGGTGGCAATATGACAATAGCTCTTGGGTGTTTTTAACCACTTCCGGTTGTCACAGGAAGCTGTTGCTTCACACACGTTGTCTTTGGGGTAGACATAAACAGAATCCTGAATAAGAAGTCTCTACCTTAAGAATTGACTGAGAAACAGATGGTTGAGTTGCGTGATTTTCACTATATGCAGGTTGACCATATGACAATAGCTCTAGGCTGTTTTAACCACTTCCCGTTGTCACAGGAAGCTATTGCTTCACACACGTTGTCCTTGGGGTACATATAAACAGAATCCTGAATAAGAAGTCTCTACCTTAAGAATTGACTGAGTAACAGATGGTTGAGTTGCGTGATTTTCACTATGCGCACGTAATATGACAATGGCTCTTGGGTGATTTTAACCACTTCCGGTTGTCACAGGAAGCTCTTGCTTCACACACGTTGTCCTTGGGGTACATATAAACAGAATCCTGAATAAGAAGTCTCTACCTTAAGAATTGACTGAGTAACAGATGGTTGAGTTGCGTGATTTTCACTATGCGCACGTAATATGACAATGGCTCTTGGGTGATTTTAACCACTTCCGGTTGTCACAGGAAGCTCTTGCTTCACACACGTTGTCGTTGGGGTAGACAGAAACAGAATCCTGAATAAGAAGTCTCTACCTTAAGAATTGACTGAGTAACAGATGGTTGAGTTGCGTGATTTTCACTATCTGCAGGTGGCAATATGACAATAGCTCTTGGGTGTTTTTAACCACTTCCGGTTGTCACAGGAAGCTGTTGCTTCACACACGTTGTCTTTGGGGTAGACATAAACAGAATCCTGAATAAGAAGTCTCTACCTTAAGAATTGACTGAGAAACAGATGGTTGAGTTGCGTGATTTTCACTATATGCAGGTTGACCATATGACAATAGCTCTAGGCTGTTTTAACCACTTCCCGTTGTCACAGGAAGCTATTGCTTCACACACGTTGTCCTTGGGGTACATATAAACAGAATCCTGAATAAGAAGTCTCTACCTTAAGAATTGACTGAGTAACAGATGGTTGAGTTGCGTGATTTTCACTATGCGCACGTAATATGACAATGGCTCTTGGGTGATTTTAACCACATCCGGTTGTCACAGGAAGCTCTTGCTTCACACACGTTGTCTTTGGGGTACATATAAACAGAATCCTGAATAAGAAGTCTCTACCTTAAAAATTGACTGAGTAACAGATGGTTGAGTTGCGTGATTTTCACTATCTGCAGGTGGCAATATGACAATAGCTCTTGGGTGTTTTTAACCACTTCCGGTTGTCACAGGAAGCTGTTGCTTCACACACGTTGTCTTTGGGGTAGACATAAACAGAATCCTGAATAAGAAGTCTCTACCTTAAGAATTGACTGAGTAACAGATGGTTGAGTTGCGTGATTTTCACTATGCGCACTTAATATGACAATAGCTCTTGGGTGTTTTTAACCACTTCCAGTTGTCACAGGAACCTTAGAATCGACACAGGTAGACCTCACAGTAGCCTGATGGATTGTTGTAGAAGACAGGTTCATAAGGCATTCATAACCCACATAGGCTTCAGGTTGAATTTTGGAGAATAGTCTATGTGTTCCTATGGGGAGAGAAGTCATTGCACACAGTTTGATCTAAACACCTTCTTTTCACTGTGAAGGGTTAATGCCACAGGGTCAAGGTTGGCTTGCACAGATCGGGAGGACCTCAGGAACGCTCCTGGTTCCTCTCCATCGCTCGTTGTGTTGATTTCATCATGTCACCTTTGGTGACATTTTTTGCTGTTGAATCATATTGCAAATACACGGATGCGCATTTGCAATATGATTCAATTGGCATTTAGCATCACAACTTTGGCATGCTCAAAACCACTGCAGAAATGCATAATTGACTGTCCCGATGAACTGGGGATGGCCGTGCAGTGACTGTGGTTCCTCTCCATCGCTCGTTGTGTTGATTTCATCATGTCAACTTTGGTGATGTTTTTTGCTGTTGAATCATGTTGCAAATGCGCGTTACATTTGCAATATTCCATGTTACGTTTGCAATATGATTCAATGGGCATTTAGCATCACAAATGTGGCATGCTCAAAACCACTGCAGAAATGCATAATTGACTGTCCCGATGAACTGGGGATGGCCGTGCAGTGACTGTGGTTCCTCTCCATCGCTCGTTGTGTTGATTTCATCATGTCAACTTTGGTGATGTTTTTTGCTGTTGAATCATGTTGCAAATGCGCGTTACATTTGCAATATTCCATGTTACGTTTGCAATATGATTCAATGGGCATTTAGCATCACAAATGTGGCATGCTCAAAACCACTGCAGAAATGCATAATTGACTGTCCCGATGAACTGGGGATGGCCGTGCAGTGACTGTGGTTCCTCTCCATCGCTCGTTGTGTTGATTTCATCATGTCAACTTTGGTGATATTTTTTTCTGTTGAATCATGTTGCAAATGCGCGTTACATTTGCAATATTGCGTGTTACGTTTGCAATATGATGCAATGGGCATTTAGCATCACAACTTTGGCATGCTCAAAACCACTGCAGAAATGCATAATTGACTGTCCCGATGAACTGGTGATGGCCGGGCAGTGACTGTGGTTCCTCTCCATGGCTTGATGGTGACATGAGAGAAGTGGGATTGTCGTTTTTTAGCAATTTTTTTGAAAAATGTCCAAAATGACTAGGTGCGCCCCATACTGGATGGGCACTGATGGAAGGTGCTCACTACCCAACCGTGCACCCCTTGCACCACCCTAAAGGCATTTAAAACCATTCTAAAAAATTACTCCTGGTAACCCATTTCGGGTCACCATGTGCACTGATGCGCATTTGCAATATGATTCAATGGGCCTCAACATCACGAATTTGGCATGCTTAAAAACACTGCAGAAATGCAAAATTAACTGTCCCGATGAACTGGTGATGGCCGGGCAGTGACTGTGGTTCCTCTCCATGGCTTGATGGTGACATGAGAGAAGTGGGATTGTCGTTTTTTAGCAATTTTTTTGAAAAATGTCCAAAATGACTAGGGGCGCCCCATACTGGATGGGCACTGATGGAAGGTGCTCCCTACCCAACCGTGCACCCCTTGCACCCTCTAAAGGCATTTAAAAGCCTTCTAAAAAATTACTCCTGGTAACCCATTTCGGGTCACCATGTGCACTGATGCGCATTTGCAATATGATTCAATGGGCCTCAACATCACGAATTTGGCATGCTTAAAAACACTGCAGAAATGCAAAATTAACTGTCCCGATGAACTGGTGATGGCCGGGCAGTGACTGTGGTTCCTCTCCATGGCTTGATGGTGACATGAGAGAAGTGGGATTGTTGTTTTTTAGCAATTTTTTTTGAAAAATGTCCAAAATGACTAGGGGCGCCCCATACTGGATGGGCACTGATGGAAGGTGCTCCCTACCCAACCGTGCACCCCTTGCACCCTCTAAAGGCATTTAAAACCATTCTAAAAAATTACTCCTGGTAACCCATTTCGGGTCACCATGTGCACTGATGCGCATTTGCAATATGATTCAATGGGCCTCAACATCACGAATTTGGCATGCTCAAAAACACTAAAGATATGCAAAATTGACTGTCCCGATGAACTGGGGATGGCCGGGCAGTGACTGTGGTTCCTCTCAATGGCTTGATGGTGACATGAGAGAAGTGGGATTGTCGTTTTTTAGCAATTTTTTTGAAAAATGTCCAAAATGACTAGGGGCGCCCCATACTGGATGGGCACTGATGGAAGGTGCTCCCTACCCAACCGTGCACCCCTTGCACCCTCTAAAGGCATTTAAAACCCTTCTAAAAAATTACTCCTGGTAACCCATTTCGGGTCACCATGTGCACTGATGCGCATTTACAATATGATTCAATGGGCCTCAACATCACGAATTTGGCATGCTCAAAAACACTAAAGATATGCAAAATTGACTGTCCCGATGAACTGGGGATGGCCGGGCAGTGACTGTGGTTCCTCTCTATCGCTCATTGTGTTGATTTCATCATGTCAACTTTGGTGATATTTTTGCTGTTGAGTCATATTGCAAACGCACGTTACGTTTGCAATATAGCGCGTTACGTTTGCAATATGATTTAATGGGCATTTAGTATCACAAATGTGGCATGCTCAAAAATACTGCAGAAATGCATAATTGACTGGCCTGATGAACTGGGGATGGCCGGGCAGTGACTGTGGTTCCTCTCTGTCGCTCATTGTGTTGATTTCATCATGTCAACTTTGGTGATATTTTCTGCTGTTGAATCATATTGCAAACGCACGTTACGTTTGCAATATAGCGCGTTACGTTTGCAATATGATTTAATGGGCATTTAGCATCACAAATTTAGGCATGCTCAAAAATACTGCAGAAATGCATAATTGACTGGCCCGATGAACTCGGGATGGCCGGGCAGTGACTGTGGTTAATCTCCATTGCTCGTCACCCAGCAGTCAGCGTCCATCAGTCAATTAGTTGTCATTCTGACACCAAACTGATAGCATCTGACACCAAATCCACTTTTTCCAACTCGTATAGAAGCCAACTATCACATATGTCAGAGAAGGCCCATAATTCACAGTGCTTTCAATTTTAACCATAAAAAAACCTAAAACACATAGTTACGTTATAGCTGCGGGTCCAGTTCTGACATTATGTGTAGGCCTATGTGAGGCGACCCCGAATCCTAAGTTTCGGCTCGATAGGTCATTTGGTGCCCAAGCAATGGCCTTAATTGGTGCTGAAAATCCACTTTTTCAGGGCGTTACTACGGGGTCCCTGAATGAGCTATCGGACAGAGACATTGGGGTCCGTCTCTACGGGCCGAGGCGGTTTCAATGCACCTAGTCTTGCGACTCTGGGACATTTCTAAATGTCGCCATGTCCGTGATATTGAAAATGAATTGAAAATATTGCAAATGTACGAGGTGGTTTCTCGGTCAGAGAACCTTCTAGAGCCCCATAAATCACCGTGCACTATCGACTTGAGCTCTAGAACAGGTTTCTAAAATTTCGGAGCTCTAGGTCTGACGGTTCTTGAATCGTTTCAACAAAAGTAACTATTGAAGGCGGTATAAGACTCTAAGCCCCACACTATGTCCCTATGGCCAAATTGTGTGTGTGTGTTTTTGTTTTTTTTGCAAAAAGAATAGACACACGTTGTCTTTGGGGTAGGCATATACAGAATCCTCAATATGAAGTCTCTACCTAAAGAATTGGCTGGATGACATAGGGTTGAGTTGCGTGATTTTCACTATATGCTGGTTGACCATATGACAATAGCTCTTTGCTGTTTTTAACAACTTCCGGTTGTCACAGGAAGCTCTTACTCAACACATGTTGTCTTTGGGTTAGACATAAACAGAATCCTGAATATGAAGTCTCTACCTTAAGAATTGACTGAATAACAGATGGTTGAGTTGCGTGATTTTCACTATATGCCGGTTGACCATATGACAATAGCTCTTGGCTGTTTTTAACAACTTCCGGTTGTCACAGGAAGCTCTTGCTTCACACACGTTGTCTTTGGGGTAGACATAAACAGAATCCTGAATATGAAGTCTCTACCTTAAGAATTGACTGAATGACAGATGGTTGAGTTGCGTGATTTTCACTATCTGCAGGTTGCTTATATGACAATAGCTCTAGGGTGATTTTAACATTTTCCGGTTGCTCCAGGAACCTTAGAATCGACACAGGTAGACCTCACAGTAGCCTGATGGATTGTTATAGAAGACAGGTTCATAAGGCATTCATAACCCACATAGACTTCAGGTTGAATTTAGGAGAATTGTCAATGTATTCCTATGGGGAGAGAAGTCATTGCACACAGTTTGATCTAAACACCTTCTTTTCACTGTGAAGGGTTAATGCCACAGGGTCAAGGTTAGGCTTGCACAGATCGGGAGGACCTCAGGAACGCTCCTGAGGTTGAATTGTGCTTCTAACCCTAATGGTTCTCTCACTGTCACCCATAAGCACTTGACATATTGGTGCAGGCCTCATTTTGGGCCTAGTTTTCTCACGGTCGCTGCGCTCATACCGAGCAAGCTACGGTCAAGCGGGGCGTCTCATTGAACTCGTCTCAGCCTAGAGATAATGGTAATGCCATTGCAGGCTCTTTGTGTCTTTAAGCACCGCTCTGTGTCACTCCGTCCTTGCTGTGTGTGTGTTTGAGAGAGCTTTTCTTTGACATCTGATGGGATAAATGACTGATTTACAGTTCATGAGGGTTGCCTAGTCACACATATGAAGTTGTGGAAAGATCTGACCTTTTTAACCCTTCAAAGCAGCCCCTATGACACCATTATAAGGCATTTCTGGTTGACACAGGAATCTGAACGTTAGGCTCTTATAGAATATTGAGTTTTAAGTGTTTCTGTTAAGAACTGACTTATTTACAGAGGGTTGAACAAGTGTGTGTTGTTTCAGAAAATCACAGAAAATCACAGAAATCTCGCAGAGCTCCGAAACCTGCCTTAACGGACTCATCTGAACACGCTGCAACTGGATATGTAACTTTTTTGAAAAAAAAACCTCTTGTTGTTGAATACCACCAATGTGTCATTGTACAATTTCTCTGAAATGAACATTGGTAAATGCATGGTTCCTTTTCTCCTGACACCGTAGGCTCATGTAGTTTGATGTGAAGTGGTCAAATCAGCACTCTATTTTCCTCTTTGACTTTCAATCCCAGAAAAATAGCCTTAACTCGAAAAGCGTCGAGGCCTCGACTCCATCCTGTTCGGGGCCAACTGCCCATTATGCCAAACCCACGCAGACCGAGTTTCGTCTTCGAATTGTCTTCGGTTTAGGAGAAAAAGCCGTGTCGCATTTGGTGATATATGTTACATTTGCAATATGATTCCATACGCCCTCTCGTGGAATAATCCGGGACTGCAAGAAAATGACCAAAATTTGAAAATTTAATTAAACGGAAACCGAAGGTCCGAGAGACTCCGTTCGATGACTTCCTGGAAGATCCGGCCCCCGCGATCGGCCCGACGCCGTCCGCGGATTTATCGGACGTGGTCGGACGTCTAGTAAGGGAGGGTACATTTGCAACATGGACTTTCTCACTAACCATACGGATGGCGCACGCGACGTCCCTTCTGTATGTAAATGCATGGAGGGAGGCATAGTGCTTAGCCTAGGTTTGAACAAGAAAACTAACTTGTGAAAGTAGGCATGTAATGTAAATACATGGATGAAGGTAAAATGTGTGTAAGTGTTAAAGGTGCACCTAATCAAAAACAATCAACCAGATCATAAAATAAAATGGTGCTTGTGGAGAGAGAGATGCAGGACTGGGAATCAGGACCTTTTATCACCTAGTTGATCCCAAACCCAGGTGCAACTTGTCACCTTAATAACGACCCAATCAGCTCCTCCTGTCCCCAATCTGCAAATATAAACACAAACAGAGGAGGAGGCAGGGAAACCGAGGGGGTGTAACACCCCATCCAATGAAAATCAGGAACTAACAAAGACCTGAAAACAAAACCCACAACCACACCAATACACCTGGTCAAAAACCATAATAATAAAGGTTCAGATACAAAATACTATAAAAACCATAAAGGTAAGAGGCCCACCGGATGCCCATGGTACCAACCCAACCAAATCACCTGACCCCATCCAACCTCAGAAACCACGGTACCTGGAAGCAATTTAAGAGAAAGAAATGGAGACCAAGTGACAGGAGAGTAGAAGCCAGAGCAACAGGAAGGACAAAATAAACCCGGTACAGACCACCAACCAAAAATGAAAACAAACAACGAAGGCGTCCGAAGATCGACTAAATCGGTGCACGGGAAAGCGCATCAGCCACCACATTATCCACACTTTTTACATGTCGCACATCCAAATGGAACGCCTGCAGGAACAAACACCAGCGCATAATCCTGCGATTTGGGCAAAGCATGGTGTGCAGGAAAGTAAGTGGGTTGTGGTTAGTGTAAAGCACAATAGTGACCACACATATGCTGCAACGCCCAGATTAAAGCAAGGGCCTCCTTCTCCCCCACTGAATAATTAAACTGTTTGTTATTTCTCCCGAAAGTTTAACAGCTAACAGGATGTTCAACACCCCCATCTGCTTGAAGCAACACTACACCTGCCCCTAAGTTACTGGCATCCACATAAAGGCTGAAGGCAGTTCCAATCATGGGGCTGCCAACACAGGGTCAGAGCTAAGAAGCAGTTTCACATTTTCAAAAGCACTCTGACAGCAGGAAGACCAGATTAATTCCAAGATGGCGTAGCAGGCAGACGTCTTTGTCTTTTTGTGTGCCTTGTATATATCTTTTTAAAATATTTTCTTAAACCTCAACTTCTAAATACTCTCCTACAACCCTCCTCACCCAATGTTGCGTGGATCTGTTTTTTTCTAAAGTATTTCTATTTACTTCGGATCTGGAATCCCTCAACTGAAGCTAGCCAGCTAATTTATCCACCTACCTGCTATCAGTCAGCAAACCACTGCTAGCGGTCATCAGTTAAACTTTAGCTCGAAAGCTCTCGCCAGTTCGTACAACGTGACTCAAACCAGAGCATAACGGACCTATTTTTTTCTCTCTATATCCAAAGATTCCTACCGCAAACCCTCAACATTTTCATCTGGACCTTCGCAACTAGCTAACTGCAATCCCGGGGGAATACTCCTGGCTAGCGTTTCCATCCCGGAGCAAGCACCAATTTGCCTGAAGCTAGCCCGGCTTGGGCTCCTGGGCTACCACTGAAGCTACAATATCCGGACCTCTTCTACTGCCGGTATGGGGCACGGAACCCCGCCGATCCACTACGACTGGAATACCGGCATAATCTGCCCGAGGATTCCAACAGGCCCCTCAGGTGCAATGTCCGCTGAAGACCAGCAGCTACTTGGAACCCTACTAATCCGCACGAAGAGGCAAAAACAGTCTTACCTCCATCGCGACATCCCCAAAGGCCCTTCTGCTAACTTGCTAGCCCTGGTCAACTAACTGCTAGCTTGTTAGCACCGGCCTGCTGACTGGCTGAATCTCCGTGTCCCCAGCCAGCCCAACCACTCACTGGACCCATATGTTCACTTGGCTATGCATGCCTCTCTCTAATATCAATATGCCTCGTCCATTACTGTCCTGGTTAGTGATAACTGTCTTATTTCACTGTAGAGCCCCTAGTCCTGATCAATATGCCTTAACCAACCATGTTGTTCCACCTCCTACATATGCAATGACATCATCTGGTTTAAAAGTCTCTAGAGACTATATCTCTCTCATCATTACTCAATGCCTAGGTTTACCTCCAATGCACTCACATCCTACCTTACCTTTGTCTGTACACTATGCCTTGAATCTATGCTATTGTTCCTAGAAACCTGCTCCTTTTACTCTCTGTTCCGAACGTGCTAGACGGCCAGTTCGTATAGCCTTTAGCCGTACCCTTATCCTACTTCTCCTCTGTTCCTCTAGTGATGTGGAGGTTAATCCAGGTCCTGCAGTGCCTAGCTCCACTCCCACTCCCCAGGTGCTCTCATTTGTTGACTTCTGTAACCGTAAAAGCCTTGGTTTCATGCATGTTAACATTAGAAGCATACTCCCTAAGTTTGTTTTATTCACTGCTTTAGCACACTCTGCCAACCTGGATGTCCTAGCTGTGTCTGAATCCTGGCTTAGGAAAACCACCAAAAACCCTGAAATCTCCATCCTTAAATACACTGCTCAAAAAAATAAAGGGAACACTTAAACAACAATGTAACTCCAAGTCAATCACACTTCTGTGAAATCAAACTGTCCACTTAGGAAGCAACACTGATTGACAATAAATTTCACATGCTGTTGTGCAAATGGAATAGACAACAGGTGGAAATTATAGGCAATTAGCAAGACGCCCCCAATAAAGGAGTGGTTCTGCAGGTGGTGACCACTTCTCAGTTCCTATGCTTCCTGGCTGATGTTTTGGTCACTTTTGAATGCTGGCGGTGCTTTCACTCTAGTGGTAGCATGAGACGGAGTCTACAACCCACACAAGTGGCTCAGGTAGTGCAGCTCATCCAGGATGGCACATCAATGCGAGCTGTGGAAAGAAAGTTTGCTGTGTCTGTCAGCGTAGTGTCCAGAGCATGGAGGCGCTACCAGGAGACAGGCCAGTACATCAGGAGACGTGGAGGAGGCCGTAGGAGGGCAACAACCCAGCAGCAGGACCGCTACCTCCGCTTTTGTGCAAGGAGGAGCAGGAGGAGCACTGCCAGAGCCCTGCAAAATAACCTCCAGCAGGCCACAAATAAGCATGTGTCTGCTCAAACAGTCAGAAACAGACTCCATGAGGGTGGTATGAGGGCCCGAGGTCCACAGGTGGGGATTGTGCTTACAGCCCAACACCGTGCAGGACGTTTGGCATTTGCCAGAGAACACCAAGATTGGCAAATTTGCCACTGGCGCCGTGTGCGCTTCAGATGAAAGCAGGTTCACACTGAGCACATGTGACAGACGTGACAGAGTCTGGAGACGCCGTGGAGAACGTTCTGCTGCCTGCAACATCCTCCAGCATGACCGGTTTGGCGTGGCATTTCTTTGGGGGGCCGCACAGCCCTCCACGTGCTCGCCAGAGGTAGCCTGATTGCCATTAGGTACCGAGATGAGATCCTCAGACCCCTTGTGAGACCATATGCTGGTGCGGTTGGCCCTGGGTTCCTCCTAATGCAAGACAATGCTAGACCTCATGTGGCTGGAGTGTGTCAGCAGTTCCTGCAAGAGGAAGGCATTGATGCTATGGACTGGCCCGCCCGTTCCCCAGACCTGAATCCAATTGAGCACATCTGGGACATCATGTCTCGCTCCATCCACCAACGCCACGTTGCACCACAGACTGTCCAGGAGTTGGCGGATGCTTTAGTCCAGGTCTGGGAGGAGATCCCTCAGGAGACCATCCGCCACCTCATCAGGAGCATGCCCAGGCATTGTAGGGAGGTCATACAGGCACGTGGAGGCCACACACACACTACTGAGCCTCATTTTGACATGTTTTAAGGACATTACATCAAAGTTGGATCAGCCTGTAGTGTGGTTTCCCACTTTAAGTTTGAGTGTGACTTCAAATACAGACCTTCATGGGTTGATAAATTGGATTTCCATTGATTATTTTTGTGTGATTTTGTTGTCAGCACATTCAACTATGTAAAGAAAAAAGTATTTCATAAGATTATTTCATTCATTCAGATCTAGGATGTGTTATTTTAGTGTTCCCTTTATTTTTTGGAGCAGTGTATAACATTTTCTGCCAAGATAGAACTTTCAAAGGGGGCGGAGTTGCAATCTACTGCAAAGATAGTAAGACAGAACTCTGCAGGCTATCCAGGTCTGTACCCAAACAATTTGAACTTCTACTTTTAAAAATCCACCTCTCTAAAAACAAGTCTCTCACCGTTGCCGCTTGCTATATAGACCACCCTCTGCCCCCAGCTGTGCTCTGGACACCATATGTGAACTGATTGCCCCAAATCAATCTTCAGAGCTCATGCTGCTAGGTGACCTAAACTGGGACATGCTTAACACCCCGGCCATCCTTCAATCTAAACTTGATGCCCTCTGGCAGTCTCTATGGGGGTGCCACAGGGTTCAATTCTCGGGCAGACTCTTCTCTGTATACATCAATGATGTCGTTCTTGCTGCTGGTGATTCTCTAATCCACTTCTACGCAGACGACACCATTCTGTATACTTCTGGCCCCTCTTTGGACACTGTGTTAACTAACCTCCAGACGAGCTTCAACGCCATACAACTCTCCTTCCGTGGCCTCCAACTGCTCTTAAATGCAAGTAAAACTAAATGCATGCTATTCAATCGATCACTGCCCGTCCCTGCCCGCCCGTCCAGCATCGCTACTCTGGACGGCTCTGACTTAGAATACATGGAAAACTACCTAGGTGTCTGGTTAGACTGTAAACTCTTTCCAGACTCACATTAAGCATCTCCAATCCAAAATTGAACCGGCTTCCTATATCGCAACAAAGCATCCTTCACTCATGCTGCCAAACATACCCTCGTAAAACTGACCATCTCGGCGATGTCATCTATAAAATAGCCTCCAACACCCTACTCATCAAATCTGATGCAGTCTATCACAGTGCCATCTGTTTTGTCACCAAAGCCCCATACACTACCCACCACTGCGACCTGTACGCTCTCGTTGGTTGGCCCTCGCTTCATACTCGTCACCAAACCCACTGGCTATAGGTTATCTACAAGTCTCTGCTAGGTAAAGCCCCACCTTATCTCAGTTCACTGGTCACCATAGCAGCAGCACCCACTCGTAGCATGCGCTCCAGCAGGTATATCTCACTGGTCACCCCCAAAGCCAATTCCTACTTTAGTCGCCTTTCCTTCCAGTTCTCTGCTGCCAATGACTGGAACGAACTGCAAAAATCACTGAAGCTGGAGACTCATATCTCCCTCACTAGCTTTAAGCACCAGATGTCAGAGCAGCTCACAGATCACTGCATTTGACAACAGCCCATCTACCTCATCCCCATACTGTATTAATTGATTTATCTTGTTCATTTGCACCACAGTATCTCTACTTGCACATTGATCTTCTGCACATCTACCATTCCAGTGTTTAATTGCTATATTGTAATTACTTCGCCACCATGGCCTATTTACTGCCTTATCCTACCTCATTTGCACTCACTGTATATACTTTTTTTCTACTGTATTATTGACTCCGTTTTGTTTATTCCATGTGTAACTCTGTGTTGTTGTATGTGTCGAATTGCTATGCGTTTATCTTGGCCTGGTCGCAGTTGCAAATGAGAACTTGTTCTCAAATAGCCTACCTGGTTAAATAATGGTGAAATTAAAATGAATGATGCTGCCACTGCGTGCTTCATGGTTGGGATGGTGTTCTTCGGCTTGCTAGCCTACCTCTTTTTTCTCCAAACATAACGATGGTCATTATGGCCAAATAGTTCTATTGTTGTTTCATCAGACCAGAGGACAATTCTCCAAAAGGTACGATCTTTGTCCCCATGTGCAATTGCAAACCGTAGTCTAGCTTTTTTATGGCGGTTTTGGAGCAGTGTCTTCTTCCTTGCTGAGCGGCCTTTCAGGTTATGCCGATATATATGATTTTGTACCTGTTTCCTACAGCATCTTCACAAGGTAATATGCTGTTGTTCTGGGATTGATTTGCACTTTTCGCACCAAAGTACGTTCATCTCGGTTGCGTGGTCCCATGGTGTTTATACAGATGAACGTGGTACCTTCAGGCATTTGGAAATTGCTCCCAAGGATGAACCAGACTTGTGGAGGTCTACAATTTTGTTTCTGAGTTCTTGGCTGATTTCTTTTGATTTTCCCATGATATCAAGCAAAGAGGCACTGAGATTGAAGGCGGGCCTTGAAATACATCCACAGGAACACCACCAATTGACTCAAATGATGTCAATTAGCTTATCAGAATCCTCTAAAGCCATGGCATAATTTTCTGGAATTTTCCAAGCCACTTAAAGCTACAGTCAACGTAGTGTATGTAAACTTCTGACCCACTGGATATGTGATACAGTGAATTATAAGTGAAATAATCTGTCTGTAAACAATTGTTGGAAATATTGTGTCATGCACAAAGTAGATGTCCTAAACAATAGTTTGTTAACAAGACATTTGTGGAGTGGTTGAAAAACGAGTTAATGACTCCAACCTAAGTGTATGTAAACTTCCGACTTCAACTGTACGTACTGACCCACAAAGGCAGTTTTGGAGGATCCCGTATGCGAGATTGGGGGCAGAGGACAGTTCAAGTGGATTTCGGTGAGCAAATTCCTTTGGTTCTGGTAATGACGCATTTCCATCTAGATCCGAACATGGTTCATGTGGACAGAATGATGTAAGTAAAATCTGGAATTATTGTCAAGGTAAAGGCCACTGGAAGAATGAATGTCCTGTTCTTAGTAAAAGGTCAGCAGATTGGCCATCACAAATGTAAAACCTGTTGCGTTAGCTGGGCCTGTTCCTCATGTTAATCCTGTTGTGCAAGCTCAAGAATTGTCAAAACATTTTTAGTACTAATTATTCGCCATTTGTCACAGAGGGTTATGTTTCACTATTGGGAAGTGATGTGCCAGTAAAGATTCTGTGAGACACTGGTGCCTCTGAATTGTTTGTTTTGGAGTCTGTTCTTCCTTTTTCTTTGTAAACAGATACAGGAACCAGTGTCCTGATTCAAGGGATAGGTTTGAATACATTGTCTGTACCCTTGCACAAAGTCAAACTTATATCTGACCTAGTGCAAGGTGAAGTTTCTCTTGGGGTGTGTCCCTTTCTGCCCATTAATGGTGTTAATGTGATTTTGGTAACAACTTTGCCTGTAGTGATGTACCTCCTCTGGTGGTATCTCATACCCCATCCCATGTAGGGATTATCGATGAAAACGTACAGCGAATCCTGGAGGTATTCTCTGCATGCGTTGCTGACACTACGGTCAAAACGGAATTTACACAACACGTAACAGAACAGTTAGGCAATGGATTATCCATGTCCTGTAGTGATCTTGTGATGGAGCAGTCCGCTGATCCTACCTTAAGGTTTATTTGATCAAGTACTTCCGGTTTAGGTAAGGAGTGTTGCCCAGGGTTACAACGTTCAAGATCAGTTGTTGATGAGGAAATGGACACCTCACAGCAAAACTTGTGGGTGATGCTATTGTTCAGATCGTTGTTCCTTTTAAGCTTTGATCTAGTTTTGAAAACATCTCATGATGTTTCTGATCAGTTAGGGGTTAGTAAAACCTATGATCCAATTGTACGTCATTTTTATTGGCCTCGTTTAAAGACATTTCCGCTTACATCAAAACATGTCATGTTGGTCAGCTGACTGGGAAGCCTAATCAGATGTTAAGACCCGTCCCGCTACAACCTTTTACTGTTACAGGCCAGCCATTTTAGCATTTGCTTATTGATTCTGTTGGACCCCCACATGTTTACTGTGGTGTCAGGCTATGAGATCCTGCAGCCTATCCACTTCGCAATATTACCACTAAATCGGTTGTGAAGGCTTTGTCACCGTTCATCTACATTTTTGGAATACCTCAGTTGATTCAGAGCCATCAGGGTTCCAACTTCACTTCGCACATATTTTTACAAGTCTTGTGACAATTGTGTTTAAAACATAATCAGGCCAGTGCTTATCATGTGCAGAGTCAAGGGGCCCTTCAGTGTTTATCAGACTTTGAAGTCACTGTTACGTGTGTACTGCACTGAATTAAAACGTGACTGGGAAGAGGGGTTACGCTGGTTGCTACTCGCTGTTAAATTAGTATCACGAGAGCACTAGTTCCAGTCCTAATGACCTTGTTTTTGGTCATACTGTGCATGGCCCTCTTGCTGTATTAAAGAAGGATTGGAAGGTGGTTGAGGCTCCCCCAAATTTGTTGTCATATGTTAGTGTTTCTGTTGTATGTAGCTTGTGAAATGGCTAAAGAAAAACTAGCTTCCACTCAGGTCAGGATGAAAAGGTTTTGAGCTGAGCCGCGACAATTTAGTCCAGGGGACCAGCTTCTGGCTCTGCTGCCCATTTGTTGGTTCTCCTTTTCAGGCCAAATTCAGCGGCCCATACACTGTGGTTCGCCAATTGTCCGATCTGAACTATCTGATTGCAGAAAGGCGAATCAGCTCTGCTATGTCAATTTGTTAAAGCCCTATTATGCTCGTTTGTCTTCTGAGTTGACTAAAGCAGAACTATGTGCTAAAAATGACGTGGTTAGTCCTGTTCTTTTCGTGGAATCCGTTGATCTGAGGTCAGTCAAATCACCTTCACATGCAGTGTGATGAACAGGGGGTGCCGGGCCCCGATGGTGGTATTTTGCAGGGTAGGTTGAATTCAGAGTCCCTTGCAAACTTGGAGAGTTTGTTGGGTCACCTGTCTCATTGTCAAGCAGAGTTAACTGATTTGATCACTGATTTTCAGTATTGTTTTGCTGACACATAGATATGGTAGGAGAAAATCCAAAGGAAAACCAACCTGAATATACATTTTTTGAGAGCCCATGCTCTGACAATGGAAAGCATAGGGGCATTTCCAGCATGACTTCCGCTAGGTGTCAAGTCTTTGTTCAAGGCTTCAGGCTTGTAACTTGAATAACGAGTAATAAATATGAGTTTTAGTACAACTACACTAGTTTGGAAATCCTTGTTTACACGTGCTTTGAAGAGGAAGCGAACATACTTCTTTCTGTATGAAATATTAGAGTTTAGTTACATGTTAGGGTACCTGAGGACTAAATTCAAACGTGTTTAGCCGCAGATTTTAGGAATCCTTTCTCTGCATGTTGAACGAGTGGATTACTCAAATCGATGGCGCCAACTAAATCAAATTGTTGGGATATGAAGAAGGATTTTATCTAACAAAACGACACTACATGTTATAGCTGGGACCCGTTGGATGACAAATCAGAGGAAGATTTTCAAAAAGTGAATATTTAATTGCTATTTGTGATTATGTGAAACCTGTGGCGGTGGAAAAATATGTTGATGTGGGGCGCCGTCCTCAAACAATCGCATCGCATGGCATGCTTTCGCTATAAAGCCTACTGTAAATAGGACAGTGCAGTTAGATTAACAAAAATGTAAGCTTTCAACCAATATAAGACACTTGTATGTACCTAAATGTTTAATATCCATAATTTAAGATTATTTATTTGAATTGTGAGCCCTTCAGTTTCAGCGGAAGTTGTCTAGCCTTAAGAAGTTAAGTACATGCTGGTTAATGATACCGGTGTACCATCATTCTCCAGTTGGGCCTCCCCGTGTCTCTTGGTGAGCAAGCCAGATGGTTCTCTTAGATTATTCATTATCCACTCCCACGGATGGAAGATTGTGTTTACCAGGTTGGCTGCCCGGTTTTTCAGCAAGTTTAATTTGCTGAAGGGTTACTGGCTTTTATTATTCCTTCAGGTCTTTTCTCCTATACGGTCAGGAGTTTATGCCTACGCAACGCTCCTGCTACGATTCAGCATCTTATGAATAGGGTGATCTCTGGCCTTGAAGGCTGTGCTGTTTTTATAGTGTCACTTGGGTGCGCTATCTGGTGCAGATACAGACTCTGTTTGAATGTTTGACTGAGACCTGTCTCCCTGTGAACTTAGGCAAATGTGAGTTTTCCCAGGCAACAGTGACCTACCTCGGCAGAGTAGTCGGGCAGGGTCGTGTTCTCGCAGGTGCGGGCTAAAGTGGTCGCTATCGATCTGTTTCCACCGCCCACCACCACAGAGGAGCTGCAACGCTTTCTAGGTATAGTTGGGTATTATTGGGGTTTTGCTTCAACTTCTCCACGGTTGTAGCACCTCTGACTGATCTGTTGAAGAAGAGGGCTGTGTCATGACGTTGCCCTCTCTCTGGGAACAGGGAGCACAGTTGACCCAAGGCCCTGTCAAGGCGGTCGTAAATTCCAAAGGAAATGTCCTGCCTAACAGGCCCAGTTGAGACAGAGAGGGGTTTCATAGAGAGACAAAGGACATTCTTCCAACTCACTGAATTGGGGAACCGAACGACATTTATTTTCTGGAGAAGGTATAAAAGATTGGTGAAGAATCCAGCTACGAACTGGTCCACTTGGTACAATTTTGTGATACTCAGAAGAAACAATATAGCCATATTACCATAATACTGTTTATATAATAGCCTCAGCTATGGGACTTGCATCTAAATGGTTGTATAAAATGTATTAATAAGGATTAAGCTATTTGGAATACGTTGAGATGCTATGTACTGATGTTAATGTGAGAGAATGTATCTGTTTAAAGCTTAAATCAGTCATTGGCACGCCCCCCAGGGACACAGACAGGACCAGGCGTCATGTGACAAGTCTGTTCTATGTTCACGTATAAAACCCCGACCCTGATTTTCTTACATCAGACCAGCTTACCTCAGAAGAGAGAGCCAAGGTTTGACCATCCAATTCCTCTACTGAAAGTGAACTATACCACGTGGCTAAACTTTTAGACTATCGATACCGACAGAATAATAACAAGTCTTTGATATTAATTAAGTCTGCAGCTGGAAATTATTTCTTTGAACGCAAAAAACGACGAAACATCCATTCTATAACGACATTAATGAATGTCCCTTTGAAAGATCCATTCTAACAGAGAGAGAACGCGGACAGAACTCTCCAACAAGGTTCCCGACACACACTGAGCGTAAATATATATTGATTGCAATTGTTCCCGAATGAGTGAGCGTTCATGTGCAAAGGATTAGCATATCAATTGTTAATATTAATAAACTCTGTGTGCCTTCTCAGCTCCTTTATGACCCTTTGTTTTAACAAGACACCAGCCATGCCTGTTTAGCCCACTAGGGCACATTACTCTCCCAATTCTTTGTGACGATAATTACTGTTTGTAGGCTTTCTGTGAATTACTTAGTTGAGTAAATAAATGATTTTAAGACAATTGATGTATGGATGACTTTTAGCAAAGGCTGAAATCATGCAGATACAACAATTTACGACATTTGGAATGAGACTGGACGCGAGGTAAAATACACGATTTAAACCAGAAGATAATCGGCCTATAATATAATATATAATGTTATAATATAGGAAAGTTATATTAGGAAAAATATAACTTTGTAATCTGAAAATGTTCCTTGGTGCCCCGATATCCTAGTTATATACAATTAAACGATTAATCAGTTTAATCGTGTGATAATAATTACAGGGAGTTATTTGATAAACATGTATTCAAGTTAATGGTGCCCAAAGACACGACAGCTGATTTTAATCTGGTCTTCCTGCTGTCAGAGTGCTTTTGAAAATGTGAAACTGCTCCTTAGCTTTGACCCTGTGTTGGCTGCCCCTTGATTGGAACTGCCTTCAGCCTATATGTGGATGCCAGTAACTTAGGGGCAGGTGTAGTGTTGCTTCAAGCAGAAGGGTGTGTTGAACATCCTGTTAGCTGTTAAACTTTCGGGAGAAATAACTATCAGTTGAATTATTCAGTGGGGGAGAAGGAGGCCCTTGCTTTAATCTGGGCGTTGCAGCATATGTGTGGTCCCTACTGTGGTTTACACTGACCACAACCCACTTACTTTCCTGCAAACCATGCTGCGCTGGTGATTGTTCCTGCAGGCGTTCCATTTGGATGTACGACATGTAAAAAGTGTTGATAATGTGGTGGCTGATGCGCTTTCCCGTTCACCGATTTAGTCGATCTTGGGACACCTTTGTTGTTTTTTTTCGGTTGGTGGTCTGTACAGGGTTTATTTTTGTCTTTCCTGTTGCTCTGGCTACTGCTCTCCTGTCGCTTGGTCTCCATTTCTTTCTCTGAAATTGTTGCTCCCAGGTACCGTGGTTGCTGAGGTTGGATGGGGTCAGGTAAATTGTTTGGGTTGGTATCATGGGCATCCGGTGGGCCTCCTACCTTTATGGTTTGTATAGTATTTTGTGTCTGAACCTTTATTAGTTATGGTTTTTGACCAGTTGTATTGGCGTATTTGTGTGGTTGTGGGTTATGTTTTCAGGGCTTTGTTAGTTCCTGATTTTCATAGGATGGGGTGTTACACCCCCTCCGTTTCCCTGCCTCCTCCTCTGTTTGTGTTTATATTTGTAGATTGGGGACAGGTGGAGCTGATTGGGTCGTTATTAAGGTGACAAGTTGCACCTGGGTTTGGGATCAACTAGGTGATAAAAGGTCCTGATGCCCAGTCCTACTTCTCTCTCTCCACCAGCACCATTTTGTTTTGTGATCTGGTTGATTGTTTTTGATTAGGTGCACCTTTAACACTTACACACATTTTACCTTCATCCATGCATTTCCATTACATGCCTACTTTCACACTTCACAAGTTAGTTTTCTTGTTCAAATCTAGGCTAAGCACTATGCCTCCCTCAGTCATATGTTGAACAACATCCCTTATTGTACAAGTAATATCCCTCCCAGGAACACTGTACGTCTGAATCAGATATGATACTCCCATCACTTTATTAACACGGTTGGCGAAAACCCTTGCCAAAATATTATCAGTATTCCGTAAACTTAAAGGCCTAAAATTTTCCAGCTTCTCCCTGCTCCATTTGTTTTATAATATTTAACGATCTTGTGGACAATAATTCTGGAACTACCTGTGCCCGTCCCATGTACACATCCAACAATACAGGTGCTAAATTATCCACAAAATGATGATAAAACTCACTTTTCAGCCCATCTGATCCCAGACTTTTATTCCTGGCCAACACAGCCTCCCGTATCTCAATCACCGTCATATCTTTGTCATACATTTTTCGTTCAGCATCAGATAATTTAGCATCAATAAAACCTAAAACATCCACACTACAGCCTTGAACGCCACCCCCCATTGCCCCCATACATGCACTATTTTCAAAGTTATGTACAGCAGCCTGAGCTTCCATAAAGCCTGCCAAATCATAACCCTCCACCGTGTCAACATTTTCCAGCTCAATGTCAAGTCGTTTATTCAAAGCTATACGCTCCCTCTTTAAAATAAAATTTCTCTGTCTTGAATAGTCAACACTCAACCCTCTAATCTTCTCGTTTAGACCCTCCCACCACAATCCAATATAAACACGTTTAAAACAATCGGCAATCATATTAATATATTTTTCTTCTTTTAGTAGCTCAGCATTCAAACACCGTACACCACCCCTTCTAGTAGGCACACTATGACCCAGCAGGAATCCAAGAGAGAGGTGATCACTTAATAAATGTAAATCATACAAAACCTTGTGAACATATTGCACCACATTTACAGCCGCTAAACAATGCGGCTTTGCCTGAGACCGTTTTAAAACAACCTGCCGACTTGAGAAAGCTCTCACCTGGATGTATACCCCGACATGCATCAATCAATGATCCTTCATTACCCCCAGCAAGACTAGCCTAGACGGATCAGAGCACAACAATGTACTCCTTGACGTGTCCAGTTTAGTCAAACGAACGTTAAAATCCCCCAACCAATATACAGTTACCCACACAATGTTGCTCAAGTGACTGAAAAATCACGGCTCGGTCAATCTCATTATTAGGTGCATAAACATTCAAAAGCCTACCTTACCCGTGTGCACTTCCCTAATATTCTGCACACTATCCCGCTTAATTAAATAGCAACCCGACACGTCCTCTCCCTACCATTATTAAAATAAAGCAAATCCATCCACCGCTTTCTTACTCCATCCATCATACTGTCAGTCCAGTGTCTCTTGAAGACATAAAATACCAGCCTGAAGTAGGCTTACTGTCTGGTCTAACTTTTCCATATGTCGTAGTCTCATTAATATTGACAGATAACGCTCACCATGAGTAGGAGTATGATGTTTATTGTTTCCATCATACAGACTGCATCTGAAGCTGCTGTTTTGGCAGATGAGTACAGTTGAAGTCGGAAGTTTACATACACCTTAGGCAAATGCATGTAAACCCAGTTTTTCACCATTTCTGACATTTAATCCTAGTAAAAATGTCTTTGGTCAGTTAGAATCACCACTTTATTTTAAGAATGTGAAATGTCAGAAAAAAATAGTACAGATTCATTTCAGCTTTTATTTCTTTCATCACATTCCCAGTGGGTTAGAAGTTTACATACACTAAATTAGTGTTTGGTAGCATTGCCTTAAAATTGATTAACCTGTTGAGGACAAATGTTCCGCTAGCGGAACCCCATTCCGCCTGCGGAGTCCCTAGCCAACAGCCAATGGCATCGCACGGCGCGAAATACAAAACCAACTAAAATACCACAATTCAATTTTCTCAAACAATCAATTATTTTACACCATTTTAAAGATAAGACTCTCGTTAATCTAACCACATTGTCCGATTTCAAAAAGGCTTTACAGCGAAAGCAAAACATTAGATTATGTTAGGAGAGTACATAGACACAAATAATCACACAGCCATTTTCCAAGCAAGCATATATGTCACATAAACCCAAACCACAGCTAAATGCAGCACTAACCTTTGATCTTCATCAGATGACACTCCTAGGACATTATGTTATAGAATACATGCATGATTTGTTCAATCAAATTCATATTTATATCAAAAACCTGCTTTTTACATTAGCATGTGATGTTCAGAACTAGCATACCCACCGAAAACTTCCGGTGAATTTACTCAATTACTCACGATAAACGTTGACAAAATACCTAACAATTATTTTAAGAATTATAGATACAGAACTCCTTTATGCAATCGCTATGTCCGATTTTAAAATATATTTTCGGCGAAAGCACATTTTGCAATATTCTGAGTACATAGCTCGGCCATCACAGGCTAGCTAATTTGACACCCACCAAGTTTGGGGCTCACTAAACTCAGAATTACTATTAGAAAAATTGGATTACTCCCAGGACTTCTACTTCAACAACAAATGTTGTTTTGGTTCCAAATAATCCATAGTTATATCCAAATACCGCTGTTTTGTTCGTGCGTTCAGGTCACTAGCCGAAGGGTTACACGCGAGCACATTTCGTGACAAAATGTTTTAAAATATTCCATTACCGTACTTAGAAGCATGTCAAACGCTGTTTAAAATCAATTTTTATGCTATTTTTCTCGTAAAATAGCGATAATATTCCAACCGGGCAACGTTGTATTCATTCAAAGTCTGAAAGAAAAACAATGAAGTCTCGTGAATGTGCATCTCAGTCTCACTGTCCCCAGGCTGACCACTTACAAAAAGAGCTGTAGTACTTTGCCCAGAGACAGCAGACACCCCATTCTACTTTCTGGTGGCTTTAGAGAGCCAATGGAAGCCTTAGAAAGTGTTACGTTACAGCACAGATGCTGTAATGTCGATAGAGATGCAACAGAAGGACGACAAATTGTCAGACAGGGCACTTCCTGTATGGAATCTTCTCAGGTTTTGGCCTGCCATATGAGTTCTGTTATACTCACAGACACCATTCAAACAGTTGTAGAAACCTTAGTGTTTTCTATCCAAATCTACTAATTATATGCATATTCTAGTTTCTGGGCAGGAGTAGTAACCAGATTAAATCGGGTACGTTTTTATCCGGCTGTGAAAATACTGCCCTCTATCCCAAAGAAGTTAACTTGGGTAGCCTTTCACAAGCTTCCCACAAAGTTGGGTACATTTTGGCCCATTCCTCCTGACCGAGCTGGTGTAACTGAATCAGGTTTGTTGGCCTCTTTGCTCCCATATGCTTTCTAAGTTCTGCCCACAAATTTTCTAATGGATTTTTTTTTTTAATTAACAATAAAATCAGCCCTCTCCTTCAACAGATCAGTCAGAGGTGCAACAACCATGGAGAAGTTGAAGCAAAACCGCCAATAGTACTCAACCATACCTAGGAAGCGTTGCAGCTCCTCCTTGGTGGTGGGCGGTGGAAACAGATCGATAGCGGCCACTTTAGCCCGCACCGGGAGGACACGACCCTGCCCGACCACTCTGCCGAGGTAGGTCACTGTTGCCTGGGCAAACTCACATTTGGCTGAGACAGGCCTCAGTCAAACTTTTAAACAGAGTCCGTATCTGCACCAGATAGCGCTCCCAAGTGACACTATAAAACAACCACATCTAGATAAACAGCACAGCCTTCAAGGTCAGATATCACCCTATTCATAAGACGCTGAAAAATAGCAGGAGGGTTGCGTAGGCCTTAACTCCTGACCGTATAGGAGAAAAGACCTGAAGGAATAATAAAAGCAGATATTTCACGAGCTCCTGATGACAAAGGCACCTGCCAGTAACCCTTCAGCAAATGAAACTTGCCGAAAAACTGGGCAGCCAACCTGATAAAACCAACCTGGTAAACACAATCTTCCATCCGTGGCAGTGGATAACAGTCCGTTTTATTCACACTAACCTTCCGGTAGTCAGTACAAAATCTAGGAGAACCATCTGGCTTGCTCACCAAGAGACACGGGGAGGCCCAACTGGAGATCGGTGCACCATCAATATCATTAACCAGAATGTACTTAACTTCAAACTTGGCGTCCCGCTAGCGGGACAACTTCCGCTGAAACTGAAGGGCTCACAATTCAAATAAATAATCTTAAATTATGGATATTAAACATTTAGGTACATACAAGTGTCTTATATTGGTTGAAAGCTTAAATTCGTGTTAATCTAACTGCACTGTCAGATTTACAGTAGGCTTTACAGTGAAAGCATGCCATGCGATTGAGGACGGCGCCCCACATCAACATTTTTCCACCGCCACAGGTTTCATAAATATCAAACAGCATTAAATATTCACTTTTTGTAAATCTTCCTCTGTTTTGTCATCCAAAGGGTCCCAGCTATAACATGTACGGTCATTCTGTTAGATAAAATCCTTCTTCATATCACAAAAAGTCGATTTAGTTGGCGCCATCGATTTGAGTAATCCACTCGTTCAACATGCAGAGAAAGAAATCCAAAAATCTGCAGCTAAACACATTTCAATTTAGTCCTCAGGTACCCTAAAATGTAACTAAACTAATATTTCATACGGAAAGAAGTATGTTCGCGTCCTTTTCAAAGCACGTGTAAAAAGGATTTCCAAACTAGTGTAGTTGTACTAAAACTCATATTTATTACTCGTTATTCAAGTTACATGCCTGAAGCCTTGAACAAAGACTTGACACCTAGCGGAAGCCATACGGGAGCTGGAATTGGATATGCCCCTATGCTTTCCATTGTAAGAGCATGGGCTCTCAAAAAAAATTAGATTCAAGTTTGTTTTCCTTTGGATTTTCTCCTACCATATCTATGTGTCAGCAAAACAAGACTGAAAATCAGTGATCAAATCAGTCAACTCTGCTTGACAATGAGACCCAACAAACTCTCCAAGTTTGCAAGGGACTCTGAATTCAACCTACCCTGCAAAATACCACCATCAGGGCCCGGCACCCCCTGTTCATCACACTGCATGTGAAGGTGAAGTGACTGACCTCAGATCAACGGATTCCACCAAAAGAACAGGACTAACCAGGTCAGTTAAGGCACATAGTTCTGCTTTAGTCAATTCAGAAGACGAACGAGCATAATAGGGCTATTACAAATTGACATAGCAGAGCTGATTCGCCTTTCTGCACTCAGGGGTAGCAATCAGATCGGACAATTGGCGAACCACAGTCTATGGGCTGCTGAATTTGGACTGAAAAGGAGAACCAACAATGGGCAGCAGAACCTGGTCCCCTGGACTAACAGGACTAAATTGTCGCGGCTCAGCTCGCCGGTAAAACAACCTTCTCATCCTCACCTGACAGGAAGCTAGTTTTTCTTTAGCCATTTCACAAGCTACATACAACTGGTGTCAGAAACACTAACATATGACAACAAATTTGGGGGAGCCTCAACCACCTTCCAATCCTTCTTTAATACAGCAAGAGGGCCATGCACAGTATGACCAAAAACAAGGTCATTAGGACTGGAACTAGTGCTCTCGTGATACTAATTTAACAGCGAGTAGCAACCAGCGTAACCCCTCTTCCCAGTCACGTTTTAATTCAGTGCAGTACACACGTAACAGTGACTTCAAAGTCTGATAAACACTGAAGGGCCCCTTGACTCTGCACATGATAAGCACTGGCCTGATTATGTTTTAAACACAATTGTCACAAGACTTGTAAAAATGTGCGAAGTGAAGTTGGAACCCTGATGGCTCTGAATCAACTGAGGTATTCCAAAAATGTAGATGAACGGTGACAAAGCCTTCACAACAGATTTAGTGGTAATGTTGCGAAGTGGATAGGCTGCAGGATCTCATAGCCTGACACCACAGTAAACATGTAGGGGTCCAACAGAATCAATAAGCAAATGCTAAAATGGCTGGCCTGTAACAGTAAAAGGTTGTAGCGGGACGGGTCTTAACATCTGATTAGGCTTCCCAGTCAGCTGACAAACATGGCATGTTTTGATGTAAGCGGAAATGTCTTTAAACGAGGCCAATAAAAATGACGTACAATTGGATCATAGGTTTTACTAACCCCTAACTGATCAGAAACATCATGAGATGTTTTCAAAACTAGATCAAAGCTTAAAAGGAACAACGATCTGAACAATAGCATCACCCACAAGTTTTGCTGTGAGGTGTCCATTTCCTCATCAACAACTGATCTTGAACGTTGTAACCCTGGGCAACACTCCTTACCTAAACCGGAAGTACTTGATCAAATAAACCTTAAGGTACGATCAGCGGACTGCTCCATCACAAGATCACTACAGGACATGGATAATCCATTGCCTAACTGTTCGGTTACGTGTTGTGTAAATTCCGTTTTGACCGTAGTGTCAGCAACGCATGCAGAGAATACCTCCAGGATTCACTGTACGTTTTCATCGATAATCCCTACATGGGATGGGGTATGAGATACCACCAGAGGAGGTACATCACTACAGGCAAAGTTGTTACCAAAATCACATTAACACCATTAATGGGCAGAAAGGGACACACCCCAAGGGAAACTTCACCTTGCACTAGGTCAGATATAAGTTTGACTTTGTGCAAGGGTACAGACAATGTATTCAAACCTATCCCTTGAATCAGGACACTGGTTCCTGTATCTGTTTACAAAGAAAAAGGAAGAACAGACTCCAAAACAAACAATTCAGAGGCACCAGTGTCTCACAGAATCTTTACTGGCACATCACTTCCCAATAGTGAAACATAACCCTCTGTGACAAATGGCGAATAATTAGTACTAAAAATGTTTGGACAATTCTTGAGCTTGCACAACAGGATTAACATGAGGAACAGGCCCAGCTAACGCAACAGGTTTTACATTTGTGATGGCCAATCTGCTGACCTTTTACCAAGAACAGGACATTCATTCTTCCAGTGGCCTTTACCTTGACAATAATTCCAGATTTTACTTACATCATTCTGTCCACATGAACCATGTTCGGATCTAGATGGAAATGCGTCATTACCAGAACCAAAGGAATTTGCTCACCGAAATCCACTTGAACTGTCCTCTGCCCTCAATCTCGCATACGGGATCCTCCAAAACTGCCTTTGTGGGTCAGTACGTACAGTTGAAGTCGGAAGTTTACATACACTTAGGTTGGAGTCATTAACTCGTTTTTCAACCACTCCACAAATGTCTTGTTAACAAACTATCGTTTAGGACATCTACTTTGTGCATGACACAATATTTCCAACAATTGTTTACAGACAGATTATTTCACTTATAATTCACTGTATCACATATCCAGTGGGTCAGAAGTATACATACACTACGTTGACTGTAGCTTTAAGCGGCTTGGAAAATTCCAGAAAATTATGCCATGGCTTTAGAAGATTCTGATAAGCTAATTGACATCATTTGAGTCAATTGGTGGTGTACCTGTGGATGTATTTCAAGGCCCGCCTTCAATCTCAGTGCCTCTTTGCTTGATATCATGGGAAAATCAAAAGAAATCAGCCAAGAACTCAGAAACAAAATTGTAGACCTCCACAAGTCTGGTTCATCCTTGGGAGCAATTTCCAAATGCCTGAAGGTACCACGTTCATCTGTATAAACACCATGGGACCACGCAACCGAGATGAACGTACTTTGGTGCGAAAAGTGCAAATCAATCCCAGAACAACAGCATATTACCTTGTGAAGATGCTGTAGGAAACAGGTACAAAATCATATATATCGGCATAACCTGAAAGGCCGCTCAGCAAGGAAGAAGACACTGCTCCAAAACCGCCATAAAAAAGCTAGACTACGGTTTGCAATTGCACATGGGGACAAAGATCGTACCTTTTGGAGAATTGTCCTCTGGTCTGATGAAACAACAATAGAACTATTTGGCCATAATGACCATCGTTATGTTTGGAGAAAAAAGAGGTAGGCTAGCAAGCCGAAGAACACCATCCCAACCATGAAGCACGCAGTGGCAGCATCATTCATTTTAATTTCACCATTATTTAACCAGGTAGGCTATTTGAGAACAAGTTCTCATTTGCAACTGCGACCAGGCCAAGATAAACGCATAGCAATTCGACACATACAACAACACAGAGTTACACATGGAATAAACAAAACGGAGTCAATAATACAGTAGAAAAAAAGTATATACAGTGAGTGCAAATGAGGTAGGATAAGGCAGTAAATAGGCCATGGTGGCGAAGTAATTACAATATAGCAATTAAACACTGGAATGGTAGATGTGCAGAAGATCAATGTGCAAGTAGAGATACTGGGGTGCAAAGGAACAAGATAAATCAATTAATACAGTATGGGGATGAGGTAGATGGGCTGTTGTCAGATGCAGTGATCTGTGAGCTGCTCTGACATCTGGTGCTTAAAGCTAGTGAGGGAGATATGAGTCTCCAGCTTCAGTGATTTTTGCAGTTCGTTCCAGTCATTGGCAGCAGAGAACTGGAAGGAAAGGCGACTAAAGTAGGAATTGGCTTTGGGGGTGACCAGTGAGATATACCTGCTGGAGCGCATGCTACGAGTGGGTGCTGCTGCTATGGTGACCAGTGAACTGAGATAAGGTGGGGCTTTACCTAGCAGAGACTTGTAGATAACCTATAGCCAGTGGGTTTGGTGACGAGTATGAAGCGAGGGCCAACCAACGAGAGCGTACAGGTCGCAGTGGTGGGTAGTGTATGGGGCTTTGGTGACAAAACAGATGGCACTGTGATAGACTGCATCAGATTTGATGAGTAGGGTGTTGGAGGCTATTTTATAGATGACATCGCCGAGATGGTCAGTTTTACGAGGGTATGTTTGGCAGCATGAGTGAAGGATGCTTTGTTGCGATATAGGAAGCCGGTTCAATTTTGGATTGGAGATGCTTAATGTGAGTCTGGAAAGAGTTTACAGTCTAACCAGACACCTAGGTAGTTGTCCACGTATTCTAAGTCAGAGCCGTCCAGAGTAGCGATGCTGGACGGGTGGGCAGGGACGGGCAGTGATCGATTGAATAGCATGCATTTAGTTTTACTTGCATTTAAGAGCAGTTGGAGGCCACGGAAGGAGAGTTGTATGGCGTTGAAGCTCGTCTGGAGGTTAGTTAACACAGTGTCCAAAGAGGGGCCAGAAGTATACAGAATGGTGTCGTCTGCGTAGAAGTGGATTAGAGAATCACCAGCAGCAAGAACGACATCATTGATGTATACAGAGAAGAGTCTGCCCGAGAATTGAACCCTGTGGCACCCCCATAGAGACTGCCAGAGGTCCGGACAACAGGCCCTCCGATTTGACACACTGAACTCTATCAGAGAAGTAGTTGGTAAACCAGGCGAGGCAATCATTTGAGAAACCAAAGCTGTCGAGTCTGCCAAAAAGAATGTGGTGATTGACAGAGTCGAAAGCCTTGGCCAGGTCGATGAATACGGCTGCACAGTAATGTCTCTTATCGATGGCAGTTATGATGTCGTTTAGGACCTTGAGCGTGGCTGAGGTGCACCCATGACCAGCTCTGAAACCAAATTGCATAGCGGAGAAGGTACGGTGGGATTCGAAATGGTCGGTAATCTGTTTGTTAACTTGGCTTTCGAAGACCTTAGAAAGACAGGGTAGGATAGATATAGGTGTGTAGCAGTTTGGGTTTAGTGTCACCCCCTTTGAAGAAGGGGATGACCGTGGCAGCTTTCCAGTCTTTGGGAATCTCAGATGATAAGAGGTTGAACAGGCTAGTAATAGGGGTTGCAACAATTTCAGCACATCATTTTAGAAAGAGAGGGTCCAGATTTTCTAGCCCGGCTGATTTGTAGGGGTCCAGATCTTGCAGCTCTTTCAGAACATCAGCTATCTGGATTTGGGTGAATGAGAAATGGTGGGGGCTTTGGCGGGTTGCTGTGGAGGGTGCCTGGCAGTTGACCGGGGTAGGGGTAGCCAGGTGGAAAGCATGGCCAGCCGTAGAGAAATGCTTATTTAAATTCTCAATTATAGTGGATTTATCGGTGGTAAGTGTTTCCTAGCCTCAGGGCAGCTGGGAGGAGATGCTCTTATTCTCCATGGGCTTTAGTGTCCCAGAACTTTTTTGAGTTTGTACTACAGGATGCAAATTTCTGTTTGAAAAAGCTAGCCTTAGCATATTTGTTCCTAACTTCCCTGAAAAGTTGCAGAACGCCACAGGATGTTTTTGTACTGGTCAAGGGCAGACAGGTCTGGAATGAACCAAGGACTATATCTATTCCTGGTTCTACATTTTTTGAATGGGGCATGCTTATTTAAGATGGTGAAGAAGGCACTTTTAAAGAACAACCAGGCATCCTCTACTGACGGGATGAGGTCAATGTCATTCCAGGATACCCCGGCCAGGTCGATTAGAAAGGCCTGCTCGCAGAAGTGTTTTAGGGAGCGTTTGACAGTGATGAGGGGTGGTCGTTTGGTCGCAGGCCCATTACGGATGCAGGCAATGAGGGCTGAGATCTTGATTTTAAAACAGCAGAGGTGTAATTTGTAAGTCGCTCTGGATAAGAGCGTCTGCTAAATGGCTTAAATGTAAATGTATATTTGGAGGGTGAGTTAGTTAGGATGATATCTATCAGGGTGCCCGTGTTTGCGGATTTGGGGTTGTACCTGGTAGGTTCATTGATAATTTGTGTGCGATTGAGGGCATCAAGTTTAGATTGAAGGATGGCCGGGGTGTTAAGCATGTCCCAGTTTAGGTCACCTAGCAGCATGAGTTCTGAAGATTGATTTGGGGCAATCAGTTCACATATGGTGTCCAGAGCACAGCTGGGGGCAGAGGGTGGTCTATATAGCAAGCGGCAACGGTGAGAGACTTGTTTTTAGAGAGGTGGATTTTTAAAAGTAGAAGTTCAAATTGTTTGGGTACAGACCTGGATAGCCTGCAGAGTTCTGTCTTACTATCTTTGCAGTAGATTGCAACTCCGCCCCCTTTGAAAGTTCTATCTTGGCGGAAAATGTTATACACTGCTCCAAAAAATAAAGGGAACACTAAAATAACACATCCTAGATCTGAATGAATGAAATAATCTTATGAAATACTTTTTTCTTTACATAGTTGAATGTGCTGACAACAAAATCACACAAAAATAATCAATGGAAATCCAATTTATCAACCCATGAAGGTCTGTATTTGAAGTCACACTCAAACTTAAAGTGGGAAACCACACTACAGGCTGATCCAACTTTGATGTAATGTCCTTAAAACATGTCAAAATGAGGCTCAGTAGTGTGTGTGTGGCCTCCACGTGCCTGTATGACCTCCCTACAATGCCTGGGCATGCTCCTGATGAGGTGGCGGATGGTCTCCTGAGGGATCTCCTCCCAGACCTGGACTAAAGCATCCGCCAACTCCTGGACAGTCTGTGGTGCAACGTGGCGTTGGTGGATGGAGCGAGACATGATGTCCCAGATGTGCTCAATTGGATTCAGGTCTGGGGAACGGGCGGGCCAGTCCATAGCATCAATGCCTTCCTCTTGCAGGAACTGCTGACACACTCCAGCCACATGAGGTCTAGCATTGTCTTGCATTAGGAGGAACCCAGGGCCAACCGCACCAGCATATGGTCTCACAAGGGGTCTGAGGATCTCATCTCGGTACCTAATGGCAATCAGGCTACCTCTGGCGAGCACGTGGAGGGCTGTGCGGCCCCCCAAAGAAATGCCACGCCAAACCGGTCATGCTGGAGGATGTTGCAGGCAGCAGAACGTTCTCCACGGCGTCTCCAGACTCTGTCACGTCTGTCACATGTGCTCAGTGTGAACCTGCTTTCATCTGAAGCGCACACGGCGCCAGTGGCAAATTTGCCAATCTTGGTGTTCTCTGGCAAATGCCAAACGTCCTGCACGGTGTTGGGCTGTAAGCACAATCCCCACCTGTGGACCTCGGGCCCTCATACCACCCTCATGGAGTCTGTTTCTGACTGTTTGAGCAGACACATGCTTATTTGTGGCCTGCTGGAGGTTATTTTGCAGGGCTCTGGCAGTGCTCCTCCTGCTCCTCCTTGCACAAAAGCGGAGGTAGCGGTCCTGCTGCTGGGTTGTTGCCCTCCTACGGCCTCCTCCACGTCTCCTGATGTACTGGCCTGTCTCCTGGTAGCGCCTCCATGCTAGCTCGCATTGATGTGCCATCCTGGATGAGCTGCACTACCTGAGCCACTTGTGTGGGTTGTAGACTCCGTCTCATGCTACCACTAGAGTGAAAGTACCGCCAGCATTCAAAAGTGACCAAAACATCAGCCAGGAAGCATAGGAACTGAGAAGTGGTCACCACCTGCAGAACCACTCCTTTATTGGGGGCGTCTTGCTAATTGCCTATAATTTCCACCTGTTGTCTATTCCATTTGCACAACAGCATGTGAAATTTATTGTCAATCAGTGTTGCTTCCTAAGTGGACAGTTTGATTTCACAGAAGTGTGATTGACTTGGAGTTACATTGTTGTTTAAGTGTTCCCTTTATTTTTTTGAGCAGTGTATTTAAGGATGGAGATTTCAGGGTTTTTGGTGGTTTTCCTAAGCCAGGATTCAGACACAGCTAGGACATCCAGGTTGGCAGAGTGTGCTAAAGCAGTGAATAAAACAAACTTAGGGAGTATGCTTCTAATGTTAACATGCATGAAACCAAGGCTTTTACGGTTACAGAAGTCAACAAATGAGAGCACCTGGGGAGTGGGAGTGGAGCTAGGCACTGCAGGACCTGGATTAACCTCCACATCACTAGAGGAACAGAGGAGAAGTAGGATAAGGGTACGGCTAAAGGCTATACGAACTGGCCGTCTAGCACGTTCGGAACAGAGAGTAAAAGGAGCAGGTTTCTAGGAACAATAGCATAGATTCAAGGCATAGTGTACAGACAAAGGTAAGGTAGGATGTGAGTGCATTGGAGGTAAACCTAGGCATTGAGTAATGATGAGAGAGATATAGTCTCTAGAGACTTTTAAACCAGATGATGTCATTGCATATGTAGGAGGTGGAACAACATGGTTGGTTAAGGCATATTGATCAGGACTAGGGGCTCTACAGTGAAATAAGACAGTTATCACTAACCAGGACAGTAATGGACGAGGCATATTGATATTAGAGAGAGGCATGCATAGCCAAGTGAACATATGGGTCCAGTGAGTGGTTGGGCTGGCTGGGGACACGGAGATTCAGACAGTCAGCAGGCCGGTGCTAACAAGCTAGCAGTTAGTTGACCAGGGCTAGCAAGTTAGCAGAAGGGCCTTTGGGGGATGTCGCGATGGAGGTAAGACTGTTTTTGCCTCTTCGTGCGGATTAGTAGGGTTCCAAGTAGCTGCTGGTCTTCAGCGGACATTGCACCTGAGGGGCCTGTTGGAATCCTCGGGCAGATTATGCCGGTATTCCAGTCGTAGTGGATCGGCGGGGTTCCGTGCCCCATACCGGCAGTAGAAGAGGTCCGGATATTGTAGCTTCAGTGGTAGCCCAGGAGCCCAAGCCGGGCTAGCTTCAGGCAAATTGGTGCTTGCTCCGGGATGGAAACGCTAGCCAGGAGTATTCCCCCGGGATTGCAGTTAGCTAGTTGCGAAGGTCCAGATGAAAATGTTGAGAGTTTGCGGTAGGAATCCGTGGATATAGAGAGAAAAAAATAGGTCCGTTATGCTCTGGTTTGAGTCACGTTGTACGAACTGGCGAGAGCTTTCGAGCTAAAGTTTAACTGATGACCGCTAGCAGTGGTTTGCTGACTGATAGCAGGTAGGTGGATAAATTAGCTGGCTAGCTTCAGTTGAGGGATTCCAGATCCGAAGTAAATAGAAATACTTTAGAAAAAAACAGATCCACGCAACATTGGGTGAGGAGGGTTGTAGGAGAGTATTTAGAAGTTGAGGTTTAAGAAAATATTTTAAAAAGATATATACAAGGCACACAAAAAGACAAAGACGTCTGCCTGCTACGCCATCTTGGAATTAATCTGGTCTTCCTGCTGTCAGAGTGCTTTTGAAAATGTGAAACTGCTTCTTAGCTCTGACCCTGTGTTGGCAGCCCCATGATTGGAACTGCCTTCAGCCTTTATGTGGATGCCAGTAACTTAGGGGCAGGTGTAGTGTTGCTTCAAGCAGATGGGTGTGTTGAACATCCTGTTAGCTGTTAAACTTTCGGGAGAAATAACAAACAGTTTAATTATTCAGTGGGGGAGAAGGAGGCCCTTGCTTTAATCTGGGCGTTGCAGCATATGTGTGGTCACTATTGTGCTTTACACTAACCACAACCCACTTACTTTCCTGCACACCATGCTTTGCCCAAATCGCAGGATTATGCGCTGGTGTTTGTTCCTGCAGGCGTTCCATTTGGATGTGCGACATGTAAAAAGTGTGGTGGCTGATGCGCTTTCCCGTGCACCGATTTAGTCGATCTTCGGACGCCTTCGTTGTTTGTTTTCATTTTTGGTTGGTGGTCTGTACCGGGTTTATTTTGTCCTTCCTGTTGCTCTGGCTTCTACTCTCCTGTCACTTGGTCTCCATTTCTTTCTCTTAAATTGCTTCCAGGTACCGTGGTTTCTGAGGTTGGATGGGGTCAGGTGATTTGGTTGGGTTGGTACCATGGGCATCCGGTGGGCCTCTTACCTTTATGGTTTTTATAGTATTTTGTATCTGAACCTTTATTATTATGGTTTTTGACCAGGTGTATTTGTGTGGTTGTGGGTTTTGTTTTCAGGTCTTTGTTAGTTCCTGATTTTCATTGGATGGGGTGTTACACCCCCTCGGTTTCCCTGCCTCCTCCTCTGTTTGTGTTTATATTTGCAGATTGGGGACAGGAGGAGCTGATTGGGTCGTTATTAAGGTGACAAGTTGCACCTGGGTTTGGGATCAACTAGGTGATAAAAGGTCCTGATTCCCAGTCCTGCATCTCTCTCTCCACAAGCACCATTTTATTTTATGATCTGGTTGATTGTTTTTGATTAGGTGCACCTTTAACACTTACACACATTTTACCTTCATCCATGTATTTACATTACATGCCTACTTTCACAAGTTAGTTTTCTTGTTCAAACCTAGGCTAAGCACTATGCCTCCCTCCATGCATTTACATTGCATGCCTACTTTCACAAGTTAGTTTTCTTGTTCAAATCTAGGCTAGGCACTATGCTTCCCTCAGTCATATGTTGAACAACATCCCTTATTGTACAAGTAATATCCCTCCCAGGAACACTGTACGTCTGAATCAGATATGATACTCCCATCACTTTATTAACACAGTTAGCGAAAACCCTTGCCAAAATCTTATCAGTATTCCGTAAACTTAAAGGCCTAAAATTTTCCAGCTTCTCCCTACTCCATTTGTTTTATAATATTTAACAATCTTGTGGACAATGATTGTGGAACTACCTGTGCCCGTCCCATGTACACATACACGTCCAAGAATACAGGTGCTAAAATATCCACAAATCGATGATAAAACTCACTTTTCAGCCCATCTGATCCCGGACTTTTATTCCTATTACTGGCCAAGACAGCCTCCCGTATCTCCATCAACGTCATATCTATGTCAACATTTTTCGTTCAGCATCAGATAATTTAGCATCAATAAAACCTAAAACCTCACTACAGCCTTGATCGCCATCATTGCCCCCATACATACACTCTTTTCAAAGTTATGTACAGCAGCCTGAGCTTCCATAAAGCCTGCCACATCATAACCCTCCACCGTGTCAACTTTTTCCAGCTCAATGTCAAGCCGTTAATTCAAAGCTATACGCTCCCTCTTTTAAAAGAAAATTCCTCTGTCTTGAATAGTCAACCCTCTAATCTTCTCGTTTAGACCCTCACACCACAATCCCAAAAAACACATTTAATACAATCGGCGTTCATATCAATATTTTTCTTCTTTTAGTAGCTCAGCATTCAAACACTGTACACCACCCCCTCTAGTAGGCACACTGTGACCCAGCAGGAACCCAAGAGAGGGGTGATCACTTAAAAAATGTAAATCATACCAAATCTTGTGAACATATTGCACCACATTTACAGCCGCTAAACAATAATCAATGCGGCTTTGCCTGAGACCGTTTTAAAACAACCTGCCTCCTTGAGAAAGCTCTCACCTGGATGTATACCCTGACATACATCACTCAATGATCCTTCATTACCCCCAGCAAGACTAGCCTAGACAGATCAGAGCACAACAATGTACTCCTTGACGTGTCCAGTTTAGTCAAACGAACGTTAAAATCCCCCAACCAATATACAGTTACCCACACAATGTTGCTCAAGTGACTGAAAAATCACGGCTCGGTCAATCTCAGGTGCATAAACATTCAAAAGCCTACCCTCACCCGTGTGCACTTCCCTAATATGCTGCACACTATCCCGCTTAATTAAAATAGCAACCCCACACGTCCTCTCCCTACCATTATTAAAATAAAGCAAATCCATCCACCGCTTTCTTACTCCATCCATCATACTGTCAGTCCAGTGTCTCTTGAAGGTATAAAATAACAGCCTAAAGTAGGCTTACTGTCTGGTCTAACTTTTCCATATGTCTTAGTCTCATTAATATTGACATAACGCTCACCATGAGTAGGAGTGTGATGTTTGTTTCCATCATACGGACTGCATCTGAAGCTGCTGTTTTGGCAAATGAGTACAGTTGAAGTTGGAAGTTTACATACAACTTAGGCAAATATATGTAAACCCAGTTTTTCACTTTCTGACA
Organism: Salmo trutta; assembly: GCF_901001165.1. NCBI lineage: Eukaryota > Metazoa > Chordata > Actinopteri > Salmoniformes > Salmonidae > Salmo > Salmo trutta. The sequence continues at coordinate 3,283,904 of NC_042980.1, read as the reverse complement.
TTTAATCCTATTCCTAGCCTGTCTTTGGTCAGTTAGGATCACCACTTTATTTTAAGAATGTGAAATGTCAGAAAAAATAGATTCATTTCAGCTTTTATTTCTTTCATCACATTCCCAGTGGGTCAGAAGTTTACATACACTCAATTAGTATTTGGTAGCATTGCCTTTAAATTGTTTAACTTGGGTAGCCTTTCACAAGCTTCCCACAAAGTTGGGTACATTTTGGCCCATTTCTCCTGACAGAGCTGGTGCAACTGAGTCAGGTTTGTAGGCCTCCTTGCTCGCACATGCTTTTTCAGTTCTGCCCACAAATTTTATATAGGATTATGGGGAGGGCTTTGTGATGGCCACTCCAATACCTTGACTTTGTTGTCCTTAAGCCATTTTGCCACAACTTTGGAACTATACTTGGGGTCATTGTCCATTTGGAAGACCCATTTCTGACCAAGCTTTAACTTCCTGACTGATGTCTTCAGCTGTTGCTTCAATATATCCAAGTAATTTTCCTCTTCATGACGCCATCTATTTTGTGAAGTGCACCAATTCCTAAAGCAGCAAAGCACCCCCACAACATGATGCTGCCACCCCCGTGCTTCACAGTTGGGATGGTGTTCTTTGGGCTTGCAAGCCTCCCCCTTTTTTCCTCCAAAGATAACGATCGTCATTATGGCCAAACTGTTCTATTTTTGTTTCTTCAGACCAGAGGACAATTCTCAAAAAATTACAATCTTTGTCCCCATGTGCAGTTGCAAACCATAGTCTAGCTTTTTTATGGCTGTTTTGGAGTGGTGGCTTCTTCCTTGCTGAGCGGCCTTTCAGGTTAGGTTGATATAGGACTCGTTTTACTGTGGATATAGATGATTTTGTACCTGTTTCCTACAGAATCTGGGATTGATTTGCACTTTTCGCACCAAAGTACGTTCATCTCGGCTGCGTGGTCCCATGGTGTTTTTACAGATGAACGTGGTACCTTCAGGCATTTGGAAATTGCTCGCAAGGATGAACCAGACTTGTGGAGGTCTACAATTTTGTTTCTGAGTTCTTGGCTGATTTCTTTTAATTTTCCCATGATGTCAAGCAAAGATTGTAAGTAGGCCTTGAAATACATCCACAGGTACACCACCAATTGACTCAAACGATGTCAATTAGCATATCAGAATCTTCTAAAGTCATGACATAATTTTCTGGAATTTTCCAAGCCGCTTAAAGCTACAGTCAACGTAGTGTATGTAAACTTCTGACCCACTGGAATTGTGGTACAGTGAATTATAAGTGAAATAATCTGTCTGTAAACTATTGTTGGAAAAATTACTTGTGTCATGCAGAAAGTAGATGTCCTAACCGACTTGCCAAAACTGTAGTTTGTTAACAAGACATTTGTGGAGTGGTTGAAAAACGAGGCTTAATGACTCTGACCTAAGTGTATGTAAACTTCAGAATTCAACTGTACGTACGGACCCACAAAGGCAGTTTTGGAGGATCCCGTATGCGAGATTGGGGGCAGAGGAACAAGTAAGTAAAATCTGTAATTTTTGTCAAGGTAAAGGCCACTGGAAGAATGAATGTCCTGTTCTTGGTAAAAGGTCAGCAGATTGACCAGCACAAATGTAAAACCTGTTGCGTTAGCTGGGCCTGTTCCTCATGTCATTCCTGTTGTGCAAGCTCAAGAATTGTCCAAACCTTTTAGTACTTATTATTCGTACATTGTCTGTACCCTTGCACAAAGTCAAACTTGTATCTGACCTAGTGCAAGGTAAAGTTTCACTTGGGGTGTGTCCCTTTCTGCCCATTAATGGTGTTAATGTGATTTTGGTAACAACTTTGCCTGTAGTGATGTACCTCCTCTGGTGGTATCTCATACCCTATCCCATGTAGGGATTATCGATGAAAACGTACAGTGAATCCTGGAGGTATTCTCTGCATGCGGTGTTGACACTACGGTCAAAACGAAATTTACACAAGACATAACCGAACAGTTAGGCAAAGGTTAATAATTTAATGGATTATCCATGTCCTGTAGTGATCTTGTGATGGAGCAATCCGCTGATCCTACCTTAAGGTTTATTTGATCAAGTACCTCCGGTTGAGGAAGGAGAGTTGCAACGTTCAAGATCAGTTGTTGATGAGGAAATGGACACCACAGCAAAAGTTGTGGGTGATGCTATTGTTCAGATCGCGGTTCCTTCTAAGCTTTGATCTAGTTTTGAAAACATCTCATGACGTTTCTGACCAGTTAGGGGTTAGTAAAACCTATGATCCAATTGTACGTCATTTTTATTGGCCTCGTTTAAAGACATTTCCGCTTACATCAAAACATGCCATGTTTGTCAGCTGACTGAGAAGCCTAATCAGATGTTACAGGCCAGCAATTTTAGCATTTGCTTATTGATTGTGTTGGACCCTTACTCTGTTCTAAAGCTGGTAGCACCTACATGTTAACTGTGGTGTCAGGCTACGAAATCCTGCAGCCTATCCACTTCGCAACATTACCACTAAATCGGTTGTGAAGGCTTTGTCACCGTTTATCTACATTTTTGGAATACCTCAGTTGATTCAGAGCCATCAGGGTTCCAACTTCACTTCGCACATATTTTTACAAGTCTTGTGACAATTGTGTTTAAAACATAATCAGGCCAGTGCTTATCATGTGCAGAGTCAAGGGGCCCTTCAGTGTTTATCAGACTTTGAAGTCACTGTTACGTGTGTACTGCACTGAATTAAAACGTGACTGGGAAGAGGGGTTACGCTGGTTGCTACTCGCTGTTAAATTAGTATCACGAGAGCACTAGTTCCAGTCCTAATGACCTTGTTTTTGGTCATACTGTGCATGGCCCTCTTGCTGTATTAAAGAAGGATTGGAAGGTGGTTGAGGCTCCCCCAAATTTGTTGTCATATGTTAGTGTTTCTGTTGTATGTAGCTTGTGAAATGGCTAAAGAAAAACTAGCTTCCACTCAGGTCAGGATGAAAAGGTTTTGAGCTGAGCCGCGACAATTTAGTCCAGGGGACCAGCTTCTGGCTCTGCTGCCCATTTGTTGGTTCTCCTTTTCAGGCCAAATTCAGCGGCCCATACACTGTGGTTCGCCAATTGTCCGATCTGAACTATCTGATTGCAGAAAGGCGAATCAGCTCTGCTATGTCAATTTGTTAAAGCCCTATTATGCTCGTTTGTCTTCTGAGTTGACTAAAGCAGAACTATGTGCTAAAACTGACGTGGTTAGTCCTGTTCTTTTCGTGGAATCCGTTGATCTGAGGTCAGTCAAATCACCTTCACATGCAGTGTGATGAACAGGGGGTGCCGGGCCCTGATGGTGGTATTTTGCAGGGTAGGTTGAATTCAGAGTCCCTTGCAAAGTTGGAGAGTTTGTTGGGTCACCTGTCTCATTGTCAAGCAGAGATAACTGATTTGATCACTGATTTTCAGTATTGTTTTGCTGACACATAGATATGGTAGGAGAAAATCCAAAGGAAAACCAACCTGAATATAATTTTTTTGAGAGCCCATGCTCTGACAATGGAAAGCATAGGGGCATTTCCAGCATGACTTCCGCTAGGTGTCAAGTCTTTGTTCAAGGCTTCAGGCTTGTAACTTGAATAACGAGTAATAAATATGAGTTTTAGTACAACTACACTAGTTTGGAAATCCTTGTTTACACGTGCTTTGAAGAGGAAGCGAACATACTTCTTTCTGTATGAAATATTAGAGTTTAGTTACATGTTAGGGTACCTGAGGACTAAATTCAAACGTGTTTAGCCGCAGATTTTAGGAATCCTTTCTCTGCATGTTGAACGAGTGGATTACTCAAATCGATGGCGCCAACTAAATCAAATTGTTGGGATATGAAGAAGGATTTTATCTAACAAAACGACACTACATGTTATAGCTGGGACCCGTTGGATGACAAATCAGAGGAAGATTTTCAAAAAGTGAATATTTAATTGCTATTTGTGATTATGTGAAACCTGTGGCGGTGGAAAAATATGTTGATGTGGGGCGCCGTCCTCAAACAATCGCATCGCATGGCATGCTTTCGCTATAAAGCCTACTGTAAATAGGACAGTGCAGTTACATTTTTGTTAATCTAAGCTTTCAACCAATATAAGACACTTGTATGTACCTAAATGTTTAATATCCATAATTTAAGATTATTTATTTGAATTGTGAGCCCTTCAGTTTCAGCGGAAGTTGTCTAGCCTTAAGAAGTTAAGTACATGCTGGTTAATGATACCGGTGTACCATCATTCTCCAGTTGGGCCTCCCCGTGTCTCTTGGTGAGCAAGCCAGATGGTTCTCTTAGATTATTCATTATCCACTCCCACGGATGGAAGATTGCGTTTACCAGGTTGGCTGCCCGGTTTTTCAGCAAGTTTAATTTGCTGAAGGGTTACTGGCTTTTATTATTCCTTCAGGTCTTTTCTCCTATACGGTCAGGAGTTTATGCCTACGCAACGCTCCTGCTACGATTCAGCATCTTATGAATAGGGTGATCTCTGGCCTTGAAGGCTGTGCTGTTTTTATAGTGTCACTTGGGTGCGCTATCTGGTGCAGATACAGACTCTGTTTGAATGTTTGACTGAGACCTGTCTCCCTGTGAACTTAGGCAAATGTGAGTTTTCCCAGGCAACAGTGACCTACCTCGGCAGAGTAGTCGGGCGGGGTCGTGTTCTCGCAGGTGCGGGCTAAAGTGGTCGCTATCGATCTGTTTCCACCGCCCACCACCACAGAGGAGCTGCAACGCTTTCTAGGTATAGTTGGGTATTATTGGGGTTTTGCTTCAACTTCTCCACGGTTGTAGCACCTCTGACTGATCTGTTGAAGAAGAGGGCTGTGTCATGACGTTGCCCTCTCTCTGGGAACAGGGAGCACAGTTGACCCAAGGCCCTGTCAAGGCGGTCGTAAATTCCAAAGGAAATGTCCTGTCTAACAGGCCCAGTTGAGACAGAGAGGGGTTTCATAGAGAGACAAAGGACATTCTTCCAACTCACTGAATTGGGGAACCGAACGACATTTATTTTCTGGAGAAGGTATAAAAGATTGGTGAAGAATCCAGCTACAAACTGGTCCACTTGGTACAATTTTGTGATACTCAGAAGAAACAATATAGCCATATTACCATAATACTGTTTATATAATAGCCTCAGCTATGGGACTTGCATCTAAATGGTTGTATAAAATGTATTAATAAGGATTAAGCTATTTGGAATACGTTGAGATGCTATGTACTGATGTTAATGTGAGAGAATGTATCTGTTTAAAGCTTAAATCAGTCATTGGCACGCCCCCCAGGGACACAGACAGGACCAGGCGTCATGTGACAAGTCTGTTCTATGTTCACGTATAAAACCCCGACCCTGATTTTCTTACATCAGACCAGCTTACCTCAGAAGAGAGAGCCAAGGTTTGACCATCCAATTCCTCTATTGAAAGTTAACTATACCACGTGGCTAAACTTTTAGACTATCGATACCGACAGAATAATAACAAGTCTTTGATATTAATTAAGTCTGCAGCTGGAAATTATTTCTTTGAACGCAAAAAACGACGAAACATCCATTCTATAACGACATTAATGAATGTCCCTTTGAAAGATCCATTCTAACAGAGAGAGAACGCGGACAGAACTCTCCAACAAGGTTCCCGACACACACTGAGCGTAAATATATATTTATTGCAATTGTTCCCGAATGAGTGAGCGTTCATGTGCAAAGGATTAGCATATCAATTGTTAATATTAATAAACTCTGTGTGCCTTCTCAGCTCCTTTATGACCCTTTGTTTTAACAAGACACCAGCCATGCCTGTTTAGCCCACTAGGGCACATTACTCTCCCAATTCTTTGTGACGATAATTACTGTTTGTAGGCTTTCTGTGAATTACTTAGTTAAGTAAATAAATGATTTTAAGACAATTGATGTATGGATGACTTTTAGCAAAGGCTGGATTCATGCAGATACAACAATTTACGACATTTGGAATGAGACTGGACGCGAGGTAAAATACACGATTTAAACCAGAAGATAATCGGCCTATAATATAATATATAATGTTATAATATAGGAAAGTTATATTAGGAAAAATATAACTTTGTAATCTGAAAATGTTCCTTGGTGCCCCGATATCCTAGTTATATACAATTAAACGATTAATCAGTTTAATCGTGTGATAATAATTACAGGGAGTTATTTGATAAACATGTATTCAAGTTAATGGTGCCCAAAGACACGACAGCTGATTTTAATCTGGTCTTCCTGCTGTCAGAGTGCTTTTGAAAATGTGAAACTGCTCCTTAGCTTTGACCCTGTGTTGGCTGCCCCTTGATTGGAACTGCCTTCAGCCTATATGTGGATGCCAGTAACTTAGGGGCAGGTGTAGTGTTGCTTCAAGCAGAAGGGTGTGTTGAACATCCTGTTAGCTGTTAAACTTTCGGGAGAAATAACTATCAGTTGAATTATTCAGTGGGGGAGAAGGAGGCCCTTGCTTTAATCTGGGCGTTGCAGCATATGTGTGGTCCCTACTGTGGTTTACACTGACCACAACCCACTTACTTTCCTGCAAACCATGCTGCGCTGGTGATTGTTCCTGCAGGCGTTCCATTTGGATGTACGACATGTAAAAAGTGTTGATAATGTGGTGGCTGATGCGCTTTCCCGTTCACCGATTTAGTCGATCTTGGGACACCTTTGTTGTTTTTTTTCGGTTGGTGGTCTGTACAGGGTTTATTTTTGTCTTTCCTGTTGCTCTGGCTACTGCTCTCCTGTCGCTTGGTCTCCATTTCTTTCTCTGAAATTGTTGCTCCCAGGTACCGTGGTTGCTGAGGTTGGATGGGGTCAGGTAAATTGTTTGGGTTGGTATCATGGGCATCCGGTGGGCCTCCTACCTTTATGGTTTGTATAGTATTTTGTATCTGAACCTTTATTAGTTATGGTTTTTGACCAGTTGTATTGGCGTATTTGTGTGGTTGTGGGTTATGTTTTCAGGGCTTTGTTAGTTCCTGATTTTCATAGGATGGGGTGTTACACCCCCTCCGTTTCCCTGCCTCCTCCTCTGTTTGTGTTTATATTTGTAGATTGGGGACAGGTGGAGCTGATTGGGTCGTTATTAAGGTGACAAGTTGCACCTGGGTTTGGGATCAACTAGGTGATAAAAGGTCCTGATGCCCAGTCCTGCTTCTCTCTCTCCACCAGCACCATCTTGTTTTGTGATCTGGTTGATTGTTTTTGATTAGGTGCACCTTTAACACTCACACACATTTTACCTTCATTAGGTGCACCTTTAACACTTACACACATTTTACCTTCATCCATGCATTTCCATTACATGCCTACTTTCACACTTCACAAGTTAGTTTTCTTGTTCAAATCTAGGCTAAGCACTATGCCTCCCTCAGTCATATGTTGAACAACATCCCTTATTGTACAAGTAATATCCCTCCCAGGAACACTGTACGTCTGAATCAGATATGATACTCCCATCACTTTATTAACACGGTTAGCGAAAACCCTTGCCAAAATATTATCAGTATTCCGTAAACTTAAAGGCCTAAAATTTTCCAGCTTCTCCCTGCTCCATTTGTTTTATAATATTTAACGATCTTGTGGACAATGATTCTGGAACTACCTGTGCCCGTTCCATGTACACATACACGTCCAACAATACAGATGCTAAAATATCCACAAATTGATAAAACTCACTTTTCAGCCCATCTGATCTTGGACTTTTAATCCTATTACTGGCCAAGACAGCCTCCCGTATCTCCAGCAACGTCATATCTATGTCATACATTTTTCGTTCAGCATCAGATAATTTAGCATCAATAAAACCTAAAACCTCACTACAGCCTTGGTCGCTACCCCCCACCCCCCCATTGCCCCCATACATGCACTCTTTTCAAAGTTATGTACAGCAGCCTGAGCTTCCATAAAGCCTGCCACATCATAACCCTCCACCGTATCAACTTTTTCCAGCTCAATGTCAAGTCGTTTATTCAAAGCTATCCGCTCCCTCTTTAAAATAAAATTCCTCCGTCTTGCATAGTCAACCCTCTAACCCTTCTCTTTTAGACCCTCCCACCACAATCCAATATTAACACATTTAAAATCACTAAACATTTCTCTGTTTAATACAATCGGCAATCATATCAATATATTTTTCTTCTTTTAGTAGCTCAGCATTCAAACAACGTACACCACCCCCTCTAGTAGGCACACTATGACCCAGCAGGAGCCCAAGAGGCATAATCACATAAATGTAAATCATACCTAATCTTGTGAACATATTGCACCATATTTACAGCCGCTGAACATTAACCAATGCGGCTTTGCCTGAGACCGTTTTAAAACAACCTGCCTCCTTGAGAAAGCTCTCTCACGTGGATGCATACCCCGACATACATCACTCAGTGATCTTTCATTACCCCCAGCAAGACTAGCCTAGTCGGATCAGAGCACAACAATGTACTCCTTGACGTGTCCAGTTTTGTCAAACAAATTTTTAAATCCCCCAACCAATACCCACAAAATGTTACTGAAGTGACTCAAAAAACACGGCTCGGTCAATGTCATTATTAGGTGCATAAACATTTAAAAAATGTAACACTTAAAATTTAACCTCACCTGTGTGCACTTCTCTAATATTCTGCACACTATCCAGCTTAATTAAAATAGCAACCCCCCACGTCCTCTCCCTACCATTATTAAAATAAAGCAAATCCATCCACCGCTTGACCAGCCTCCTTTCCTTCACTTCTTTCCTCACTCTTTGGACTTCAATCTGTCGACACGTCACGCACAGAGTCCTTCCTCTTCGAGGATTCACCCTTCACCTCCTGCACCTTCAGACGGATCCTTGGCCAACACTCCTCCTCCACCCTCAGGCTCCTTTCCATCTTCGATGACGGCGTCCAAGAACTCTCCGTCCATGCTAGACCCAATTCCATCTGCCACAGTAGATTCATCACTCTCTTCTCCTTCACCATCCTGGCCTCCTTTTTCTCACTCCCGTCCTCTCCTCTGTCACACTCTCTTCTACCACCTCCTCCTGTTGTTCAATGTCAACACCGTCTGTCGGCCCAGTACACATGCAGCGGATGCCGCACTCACCACAGCCATTGCAAGGCATAAAAACATCATGGCAGTTCCGAACTACGTGGCCAGGCTGAATACAAACTCGGCACACTTTAACTTGCCTGTCGTGTATCACACGGAAGTATTCAGGCCTCTCCAACATCTCGAACTTTGCAGAATACGGTAGCGAGCACATCACGTCTGTGAACCGGACCTTGCAGAATCTTGTGACATCCGCGATCTCCGTTACCAGCCATAATCTTCTCTAAATCAGAAACCGCCGACACACCCCATCCGTCTAATTTGGCAACAATGGCATCATCGGTAATATACACGGATAAATTCATGAAGGACGCCACCAGTTCATCCGATGAAATGTCCCTCGCCATTACCGTACACGATTTGATTTTCAGTCCATCCATCAGTCACTCCTTCCCATGGACATGTGACATCGTTATCTCGTACTCCTGATCCCCCTTGCATCTGCACCCTGTCACCGCTCCGCATGCCTCCTTTATCCCTCACAGCAATTCCATCGTTAGTTTATGATTCCCAGTGATATCCACCACCACAGTAAAAACCCTATCATAGAACTTTTCCCTCGACGGTGGTGCACCAGGATTATTTTCTCCATGTCCCGCACTCTTTCAGTTTCCTCGTGATGGTCATAGAAGCCATTGTAATCCGTCCGGTTACACAAAGAGACCTTTCCCCCAACACCATAAGCTGGTGAAAATCAACTCCACTAATAATTAAAAAAATATATTTCAAACAAATTGCCAAACTAAATATATATATATCAAAAAGCAGCAAACAATTCCCTCTCCTACAAAACCAACTTGCCTGCAACAACTTCCTCAATCACTGACCCTGCTTAGCTTCCGAGATCAGATGAGATCGCAGACCAGGCTAGCAGACAAGACAAACCTGAAGACAGTGGGAGGAGCTAAGGGAAGACAAAATGATACACAGGGGTAATGCAAAACAGAACAAGCAAAAAAGGAAAAACTAAATATAAATTAATAAAGAAAGGAAAAGGACCAGCGGGCCTGTAGTCTACCACCAAGACCAACACCTTACCCAGGACAAAATAAAATAATTGTGAAACAGAACAACAATAATACACTTAACAAAATAACTCAGAGCACAATTTCCCGGGTGCCCTCTGGCCTATGATCGCCTCTCCGATCAAATGCAGCAACTGTCAAAGAAAATTGCCTGTAGCAAACCCGTTATATTTGTACAACATTTATACACATAAAAACAGCATTTAAATTTGTTAAAAAGTACATGTTAACAATAGAAACAACCATGAATACATTTATTTTTTCTTGTGAAACATCCAATCTGTAAAAGCCATTTTAAATTGTGTACAAATGATTTAACAAAAGTAAAACATTTAAGACATATAAACATGTTTAAAAAAGTGCTATTCCGAATCAATAACCGCCCTGTCCTTCGGGGCCAGAGGAGATCTCTCCCCTAGGCGCCGCAGCGCTGTCAGGCCGTGACCGCCGGGACCTTGGGTGTTGTGGGGGACCCTTCGCCTATAGGGTCGAGGCCCCCTTCTGTACCACCCCAGGTCTACTGTGGCTACCATGGCCACTGCCTGGGGGGTGTTTTCTACTCGTTTCACTACCAGCAGGTTATGGGAGGACCACAGTGCTTCCTTCCACAGGTCCCTGGCAGCTCTGCACTCCCAGAGCAAGTGCCTCACCGACTCCTCTTGGCCGTAGCCTGGTCAGGTGTCCTCCCCATGCCCCGGGAGTGCATAATGGCCTTGACCTGGAGGATCTCGTGGGTGACAATCCAGGACAGGTTCCATTGACGGTTCAGGAGAGCAGGATGGGCCACGTTGCGCCAAACGGTTGTGGGCTTGCCTGTAGCAAGCCCGTGCACGGGACACACTGGTTCCCGCTCCTGCAAAAGAGAGAGAAGAGCACAATGTTTAGTTAAAATGGTTACTGCCTCTTTTTTTGGTTACTGCCTCTTCTCCAGTTTAAAAAGTCTTAACTTCTGGAGCTGGACATAGTGTGCGGGGAGCAGGAAAGAGACTGGGATCAGCCTCAGGGTTCTGAGGTAAGATCCCAGCCAGAACTGCACTCCCAGGACTTCTACTTCAACAACAAATGTTGTTTTTGTTCCAAATAATACATAGTTATATCCAAATACCTCCATTTTGTTTGTGCGTTCAGGTCACTATCCAAACGGTAACGCGCGAGCGCATTTCGTGACAAAAAAATTCTAAATGTACCTTTACCGTACTTAAAAGCATGTCAAAGGCTGTTTAAAATCAATTGTTATGCTATTTTTCTCGTAAAGTAGCGATAATATTCCAACCGGACAACGTTGTATTCATTCAATGAGAGAAAGAAAAAAATGGTGATCTCTCTTGCACACGCCTTTGTCCTCTCCTCAGGCAGTCCATTGACAAACAGAGCTCCTATACTTTGCCCAGAGACAGGTGATGCCCCAATCCACTTTCTGGCAGCTTTAGAGAGCCAATGGAAGCCTTAGAAAGTGCAACATAACCCCACGGGCACTGTAGTTTCGATAGACAAGCAGAACTACAAAATCGCAGACAGGGCACTTCCTGCTTAGAATCTTCTCAGCTTTTTGCCTGCTATATGAGTTTTATATTATACTCACAGACACCATTCAAACAGTTTTAGAAACTTTAGTGTTTTCTATCCAAATCTACTAATTATTGCATATTCTCGTTTCTGGGCAAGAGTAGTAACCAGTTTAAATCGGGTACGTTTTTTTATCCGGCCGTGAAAATACTGACTCCTTAGCCCAGACAGGTTAACCAGCCCCTGCCTGGCATCCCACAGCCCTTTCTTAAAAAGACTGATAAGCAGCCACAACAGAAAACGATCCCTACCTACCCCCCCGCTCTCCCTACCCCTCTCTCCACCCTCGCCCATGTTAAAACAAACCCCCCCACTCTCCCTTGCAACCCCTGAGCCCAGTCCCAGTACATGTGGCATATTGTCTCCTCCCCACCACAAGTTGGTCTCGGGCACTATGGGGACCATGCCAAGCTATGTCGGTACATGATGGATCTTACCGGCAAGCACTTGTGGAGGCTTAACCAATTTAGATCCTTAAGACGATTGTCTATGCCCCGCACCTGTATGGTCTCCCAGACCACAGCAGGGGTACCCACCACAGGGGGCGCACAAACGGTCCGTCTGACCTCCTTGTACAGGCGTCTGTGATCCAAACCTACTCGGGTGACTTCAACCTCGGGATGCGCACGTAGCCACTTCGCCGCATGGCTGAAGTGCCACTGCAGCTGTTCAGCCCGAGGACCCGTGTTGGACCACACCATTATCCTCACCTGGTACAAGAAAAACACCCGCAGGAAATAACCAGAGGGATGAATCACTGGATTAGCGAGCTCATTCAACAAAAACGAAGCAAAAATCGAGTCCAGCTTGAGTGGGAAGTGTGGAACTCCTCTCCCTCCCTCCCCGATGGTTGAGAGCATGCGAGCCCTGGCGACATACTCATACCTGCACCCCCACATGAACTGAAACACGAGCCTTACTAGCCCCCTCATGCTCGCTGGCAATAGATAGATGTATGCCAAGTACAGAAGGGAAGGCAGTACATCCACCTTCAGGACCAGGACCTTGCCCAAGAAAGACAAGGATCTGGCCTTCCACATTATCAAATCAAATCAAATCAAATTTATTTATATAGCCCTTCGTACATCAGCTGAAATCTCAAAGTGCTGTACAGAAACCCAGCCTAAAACCCCAAACAGCAAGCAATGCATGTGAAAGAAGCACGGTGGCTGGGAAAAACTCCCTAGGAAAAACTCCTGAGAAAGGCCAAAAACCTAGGAAGAAACCTAGAGAGGAACCAGGCTATGAGGGGTGGCCAGTCCTCTTCTGGCTGTGCCGGGTGGATATTATAACAGAACATGGTCAAGATGTTAAAATGTTCGTAAATGACCAGCATGGTCAAATAATAATAATCATAGTAATTGTCGAGGGTGCAACAAGCACGTCCGGTGAACAGGTCAGGGTTCCGTAGCCGCAGGCAGAACAGTTGAAACTGGAGCAGCAGCATGGCCAGGTGGACTGGGGACAGCAAGGAGTCATCATGCCAGGTAGTCCTAGGGCTCAGGTCCTCCGAGAGAAAGAAAGAAAGAAAGAAAGAAAGAAAGAGAGAATTAGAGAGAGCATATTTACATTCACACAGGACACTGGATAAGACAAGAGAATACTCCAGATGTAACAGACTGACCCTAGCCCCCCGACACATAAACTACTGCAGCATAAATACTGGAGGCTGAGACAGGAGGGATCAGAAGACACTGTGGCCCCATCCGATGATACCCCCGGACAGGGCCAAACAGGCAGGATATAACCCCACCCACTTTGCCAAAGCACAGCCCCCACACCACTAGAGGGATATCTACAACCACCAACTTACCGTCCGAAGACAAGGCCGAGTATAGCCCACAAAGATGTCTGCCACGGCACAACCCAAGGGGGGGGCGCCAACCCAGACAGGAAGACCACGTCAGTGGCTCAACCTACTCAAGTGACGCACCCCTCCCATGGACGGCATGGAAGAACACCAGTAAGTCAGTGACTCAGCCCCTGTAAAAGGGTTAGAGGCAGAGAATCCCAGTGGGAAGAGGGGAACCGACAAGGCAGAGACAGCAAGGGCGGTTCGTTGCTCCAGCCTTTCCGTTCACCTTCACACTCCTGGGCCAGACTATACTTAATCATAGGACCTACTGAAGAGATAAGTCTTCAGTAAAGACTTAAAGGTTGGGACTGAGTCTGCGTCTCTCACATGGGTAGGCAGACCATTCCATAAAAATGGAGCTCTATAGGAGAAAGCCCTACCTCCAGCCGTTTGCTTAGAAATTCTAGGGACAATTAGGAGGCCTGCGTCTTGTGACCGTAGCGTACGTGTAGGTATGTACGGCAGGACCAAATCAGAAAGATAGGTAGGAGCAAGCCCATGTAATGCTTTGTAGGTTAGCAGTAAAACCTTGAAATCAGCCCTTGCCTTAACAGGAAGCCAGTGTAGGGAAGCTAGCACTGGAGTAATATGATCAAACCTTTTGGTTCTAGTCAGGATTCTAGCAGCCGTATTTAGCACTAACTGAAGTTTGTTTAGTGCTTCCTCTGTACCACAGCAACTCTCGTGTTCCAGTTCAGTGTCGCGGAGCCGGAGGTCTCAAAATGGACCCCAAGAATCCTCAGGGCCCCATTACAGAGATACTTAACCTCGCCAAGTCATCTGTTAAAACCTCTTACATCTAGACGTTCTGCTAGCAGAACACCTGCTCCAATATCCAATGATAGGCGTGGCGCGAAAATCCGAAAACTCCTCGAAAATCCGAAAACTTCCATTTTTCAAACATATGACTTTTTTACACCATTTTAAAGACAAGACTCTCCTTTATCTAACCACACTGTCTGATTTCAAAAAGGCTTTACAGCGAAAGCAAAACATTAGATTATTTCAGCAGAGTACCCAGCCAGAAATAATCAGACACCCATTTTTCAAGCTAGCATATAATGGCACAAAAAACAAAACCACAGCTAAATGCAGTACTAACCTTTGATGATCTTCATCAGATGACACTCCTAGGACATTGTGTTATACAATACATGCATGTTTTGTTCAATCAAGTTCATATTTATATCAAAAACCAGCTTTTTACATTAGCATGTGACGTTCAGAACTAGCATTCCCACCGAACACTTCCGGTGAATTTACTAAATTACTCACGATAAACGTTCACAAAAAACATCATTATTTTAAGAATTATAGATACAGAACTCCTTTATGCAATCGCGGTGTCCAATTTTAAAATAGCTTTTCGGTGAAAGCACATTTTGCAATATTCTGAGTAGATAGCCCGGCCATCATGGCTAGCTTTTTTGACACCCACCAAGTTTGGTACTCACCAAACTCAGATTTACTATAAGAGAAATTGGATTACCTTTGCTGTTCTTCGTCAGAATGCACTCCCAGGACTTCTACTTCAATAACAAATGTTGGTTTGGTTCCAAATAATCCATAGTTATATCCAAATAGCGGCGTTTTGTTGTGCGTTCAAGACACTATCCGAAGGGTAAAAAAGGGTGACGCGCCCGGCGTGTTTCGTGACAAAAAAATTCAACATTTTCCATTACTGTACTTCGAAGCATGTCAAACGCTGTTTAAAATACATTTTTATGCAATTTTCGCATAAAAAAGCGATAATATTCCGACCGGGAAACCCTGTTTTCGTTCAAAGAAAAAATAAAAACATGCAGTCGTCTCTTGCACGCGCCCCCAGTCTCATTGTTCTCAGATCGACCACTATCCAAATGCACTACTGTTTTTCAGCCATGGCCTGCAAAGTCACCATTCAACGTTCTGGCGCCTTCTGAGAGCCTATGGGAGCGTTAGAAAATGTCACGTTGCAGCAGAGATCCTCTGTTTTGGATAGAGATGATCAAGAAGGACAAGAAATAGTCAGAGGGCGCTTCCTGTTTGGAATCTTCTCAGGTTTTGGCCTGCCAAATGAGTTCTGTTATACTCAGACACCATTCAAACAGTTATAGAAACTTTGGAGTGTTTTCTATCCAAAGCTAATAATTATATGCATATTCTAGTTTCTGGGCAGTAGTAATAATCAGATTAAATCGGGTACGTTTTTTATCCGGCCATGAAAATACTGCCCCCTATCCATAACAAGTTAAGGACCGCTTCCGACGCGTGGGTAAAGTCTCCAATTATGGCCAGAGACCTTAGCAGGCACGAGTCCTTGCACAAAAGCAAGGTGGTGTCATCGGCATACTGTGTCACCTTAACACGCAAACCGCCGCTCCCAGGGACCAGCAAGCCCTCCACCCCTACGTAAGCCCTAATGGCAGCCGCCAGGGGCTCCATATGGAGGACGAAAAGGAGTGCCAAGAGCGGGCATCCCTGCCTGACCCCTGAGGAGAGGCCAAACACGTCGCCCAGATTGCTGTTTATGCTCACCCGGCACCCGCTCCCACATACAAAATCTTGATCCACTTTTTAAAGCGATCACTAAACCCTCACTAAACCCTAACCTACCTAACACTCTGAACAGAAAAACCCTGCTGACGCAATCAAAAGCCTTGGCCTGATCAAGCGCCGCCACCATCAAAGGTAGACTTCTATCCTCAACCCAGGCGATGGAGTCCCTGATCAGTTGGAGATCCCACCTAATAGAACGGCCTTCCACCCCACACATTTGATCCTCACGGACAATGTAGGGAAGGGCTGTGCGCAAACGGTCTGCCATGACCTTAGCTAGTATCTTATAATCTACGCACAGCATGGTCAACGTCCGCCAGTTGCTAAGGTCGGCGGCGTCCCCTTTCTTGTAGAGGAGGGACAGCACGCCTACAGCCATCGACCTGCCCGCGACTCCAGTCTCGAACGGCCGTCAGGACTTCAAGGACCACCGGTCCAAGCATACCCCAAAACTTGAGGTAAAACTCAGCCGGCAGCCCATCCATCCCAGGCACCTTCCCTTTCCCCATCCTCTTGAGGGCGCTCTCCACCTCCTCTAGTGTTATCGGGGCTTTCATCGCTTTTCTAATGTCCTCCGGCACACGCCGGGACAAGTGTTCTAAGAACACGGTACCCTGCTCTTTTTCTACTACCCTCTCCTGGAAAACCCCCCGGAAATGGTCAGTTGCCACCCTGACCATCTGCTCCGGCTCCCTAACTACCCTACCCTGTCTATCCCTCACCCCATAAATAACCTGTGTTACCTGCTTTTCCCTAACTGATTTGAAAAATACTGCAGAGCAGGTCTCATTCTGCTCTATAAACTCAAGTGTGCACGCTGCAGGAAGGCACGGGCCTTCCGCTCGTGCACCTCCCTGAGCTGAGCCTTGAGGCTGGTAGCGCACTCAACGTCCATCGAAGTACCGAGGTTACTAGCCTCGTACTCGAGATTGAGTAAACGTTGGAGCTGCTCCACCTCCCTTCTCTCCTCTCTCCCCTTCCTCTTACAAAAACCAATAACAAATACCCTAATTCTTACCTTAACTACCTCCTACCATTCCAAAACCCCTCCGCACATTGGTCGGAGACCCTCAAGCCCCCGAAAAAAAACAGAGAAAGCATTGATAAAAGCCCGCTCCTCCAGGATATCCCTGTCGAGCTTCCAGTGTCCCCTACGAAAAGGCAGACAGGTGCCTTGACCTGAAGGAGAACCCCGTCGTGATCTGAGAAACACAGGCAGCAGACGCCCAGACAAAAGCCCCAAGGATTTGGGTAGAAATGCATAGTCCAGCCTCCGCTCGACGTTCATGGAGTGGCAGGCAAGGGCGAGATGGACCCCATTCCGCCGTCCTCATTTGTGAGACCCGGAGCTCCTCCACCATCGTCCCCTTCTCCTGGCCTCCTCTTCTCCTTCAAGCACTTTCCTCCGGCCATCCTTCCCCCAGCAGCCGCTGCCGCGTACGTTTGTTGCCTCGCTGGGAACTCTCAAAACAGGTGTTGTTCACTGCCACACCCATGACATTCTTTTGGTGCCGTATAATTTTTGGCCTCATGTTCCTCCGACATGCAAAACCTGCATTTTACCAGCTCACATGAGGCTGTTCCATGCCCGTACTCCCTGCATTTCCTGCAGAAAGGTGGCTGACGTGCATAGAACAGCATGCCTCTATCCGACCCTAATGAAAACACCACAGGGGGATGCAAAAAGCTCTCAAACCCACCCGGATCTTCCCTTAGGAGCACCTGGAATTGGTGGCTGCCATTCCAGAAGCCCAGCGATGTTACATCGCAGTAGCGACCCAAAAAAGCTGCCACCGCCATATCCGTCACGTGTGGATTATACATGTGTATATTTATTGTTCTGAAATTCCTTCTTGCCAGGCACACGATGTTGAAAAAGGACAAAGGTCTTTCCCCCTTTACCTTCTCAATTACTCCATCGCTCTTACTTTCCGTGTAGAAAGTTACATCGCATGCCTCCTCCACTGAGTTCCCCTGCGGGCACATCACATCTGGGACTTTCAGAGATAGCACCCCCATCAACACGGTCCTCACAAAGGTGTCCCTCGGCATCCTTACTTCTCCTTCTTGCTTCCATGCAAATCTTATTGTGTTCTTTAGTCCGGCATCGGAACCAACCCTGTGTTCCCACTACCCGCCATTTCGGTATGGCTGTAGTTTAAATTTGTTTTGATTATTTTGCGGCAAAAATCTAAAACTCTCTCACCGCCCTCCGGCCATCGGCTTTTAACTCAGCGAGCTTTGGGGCACTGCAGTACCAAGCTTGATCTGAGCCAAAAGGAATCGATAACCCACAAATTGACCCCTGTGCCCGGGGGTCTCGGCAGACCTCAGCGGTTTGGCAAAAGTTGGCTCCTCCCCACCCAATGCTTCCCTGGTGACAGGCGGATATTTTTTTTAAATGTCGCCTATGCGTCTTTAAGTCACTAGCTCTTTAAGCCTAGTGCGACTATTTGTTCAAAGCCCGGCAAACACGCCAGTCGTCGTCGGGCTTGAACTCAATTGCCCGAGCAACTACTTTGAGTGGAAAAATACACCGGTCGGTCAGCCGGCTTCAAGTCAAACGCCTGAGCAAAAAGTCTCGGCGTCATCTCTGTCAATTTCTCTTGAAACAAGATACCGGGCTCTGCCAGAAGCAAAGCCCTTCCAAAAATACGTGAACTCGTAAGTGTTCCTCTCCACGGAAGTCTTTAATAAAAGGCGAAAGGCTTGTGCGTAATGAAGAGAAACCAGAGTTGTATGGAAGTCAGAGGTCGGGGCCCGAGACACACACTGTGCACTCTAGGCCGGGTGCCCACGGGTGGTCCCCGAACCCACTCTTCCAAGTTTGAGGGCTGTGGGTAAAAAGTCAGACAGACAATCCAGGTGAAGTGATTGTATTTTTGGGGGGGGTCAAAAACACACACACACAATCCTTGCCAATGTTTTTAAAATGGAGGGAAAACGGGGGACCCCCATGAAGGGCGCTTCTCCCTTCTTTCAGTTTGGATGTTTCTTCTTTTTTCATTCCTTCTCTTCTGCTAGCTGTTCTACATATTGTGTATTTTTGTTGTCCTTGACAATGGGAGAAAAGTGTTGCACCGTTCCCAGAGGTACTGCAATACTGGGTCAATGCATGGAGCGGACGGAACAAGCCCCATTTCCGACTCCCTGTTCGAAAAATCCATTTAATATGTATCAGATATTAAACTGATAAGAACAGATTTTTATTTTTTTATTAATTCAAAAATTTACAATTTACTGTGACATTCTTTTTCCATCAATACTTTTCCAGTTTCATGCAAGTTTTACACTTCCCCAAATGCCTTTACAAAAGTCTTCCCCATGCACATATTTGTCCATTTCAATCACATTTCTTAACTAACATACAAACAAGTAAAAGGCATCTGCTGGTACCGTTGTATCTTTCTCCTTTTTACAGTTTTTCTCCATTGGTTTGGCTCATTTCTTGAAACAGAAATTACATTCTCAAAACTCTAAGATCATTTGGCAAAACAGTCTTACAGTTCAGCACAACACTATAGCTCACTTGCAAAAGCTCATATCTCTCCTAAAACTGTTCACTCATGCTTCAAAACTAAATTCCTTTCCCATGTAAAGAGTCAGTGCCACGAAAATGGCAAAGATCCTTCTCAATTGCTTTGTCTCATTTCTTGAAACAGACCGGACGTTCTCAACACTCTTGGTGCTTTAACCAAAACTAAATTTCCTTCTCATTTAAACAGTCAGTGCCCCCAAAATGCTTCGTCCCTTTAGCATTGTGTAAGCACTGCAAGTCAAAATGTTTAGATGTTTTGTCACTATGGCAGAGGACCATTGAAATATCCCTCATGTCCACCTTTCAGTCTTAGCCCAGTCCTTCATTGACAATGGTTACTGTACTGTTTTTTGTCCAGCTGACAGAATACAATTGTGTATAAAACTGAAAAAAAGAAATAGGATTTTAGGGTAAGAGTAGCCTCCAAGGTTTGACATCACACATTGCACTCATACTGCCAAGGAAATTGTAACCATTATCATTCACACACATAAAGTAACTTCCATACATCAGAGTAAAAATAAAATGTATACAGCATAATATACTGTAATATAAACACACAAACAAAAAACAATAAATTGTATGCAGCCTACAGTGCTGTAAATAAAGCTGGAGTTTCACAACTAACAGTTCTTCACTGGTCGCTGTCCTTACCCTCCCTCTCCTGGCCACCATCCTCACCCTCCTGACCATCCACACGCTGCTGTCTGTCTGGCCACATATTCTCGTCCACATCACAGCGTATATTCTCCCTTGCGATGCAACGAGGGAAGAAACGGTGTGCATGTCGCAACCATCCCCTACACTGATCTCCTGTAATATCCTCACACGCAGCGTCCATTGCATGGAGCAGGGACCTCTGATCTTGAGCCCGATGCTCATATACTCTCCACCTCCAAGCGGAGAAATACTCCTCAATAGGATTGAGGAAAGGAGAGTAAGGTGGTAGGAACACCATGACCATCCTTGGATGAGTAGTGAACCAGGCCCTGATGAGCGGGCCACGGTGGAAATTCACATTGTCCCATACAATGACATATTGTGGTAGGTGAGGCCCTACGAGACCTCTCTCATTTTCAGGGATCAAATCAAAATGAAGGCGGTCCAAGAAGATGAGGAGCTTCTGTGTATTGTATGGGCCAAGACTGGGGATGTGAGTAGCCACACCATTCTCAGATATGGCAGCACACATAGTTATATTTCCCCCTCGCTGGCCTGGGACATCCGCTGTGGCCCGGTGGCCAATAATATTACGGCCACGTCTTCGGCCCTTGGCCAGGTTGAAGCCAGCTTCATCCACAAACACGAGGATGTGATGGGTCTCGTTTCCTTCCAATGCCATTATTCTCTACAATGCGTAAAAAAAGAAAAAATCTAATCAGTCATACAGAAGAGTCATACACATAGGAATGTTCTATGTTCTCCACAAGTTCAATATACTACTGGCCACTACTCCAGTGGTTCCAAACCTGGGGTACATGTACCCCTATGCAGAGTACAGGGGGTATTTGACAGAAAGGGGAGGGGGGAAATCATCAATGACTAGACTTACTGAAACGTTACAGTAAAACCCACAGTATTAGATTTACATGGGAGGCACTAATTGCAGCTCTTTGACCCCTTTTCTTATATTATTCAAAATAAGGATTATAATGATAATTGCATCAT
Organism: Salmo trutta; assembly: GCF_901001165.1. Lineage (NCBI taxonomy): Eukaryota > Metazoa > Chordata > Actinopteri > Salmoniformes > Salmonidae > Salmo > Salmo trutta. The sequence goes on along the minus strand of NC_042980.1, from coordinate 3,262,611 downwards.
ACAGTAAGCTGCAGTTTTTAGGCAAAATGTTGAAGTCAGATAAATCAAATACTTCCATACCTGGATACACAAATCAGGTAAAGTGAGTACTGAAGCCAAACAAGTTTGGGAACCACTGCTTAATTGTAAAAAGGTTATAATGATGGACAACCAGTAACTGACTTACATGTACATACTGGTACCGCAGCTCTTTCACTCTATCAGAGTTCCTCTCAAATGGTACCCTGTAAATTTGCTTCATTGTCATCTGATGCTTCTTCAATATCCGGTCTATTGAGGAGTTGCTTATAGAGTTGACATTTTGGAATATGGCATTGTCTTGTAGGATTGCAGCGCGGATCTGTCTCAATGTGATGGCATGATTTGCCATCACCATGTTACAGATCTCTTGTTCTTGTTGTTCATTGAGAAGTTTTCCTCTGCCACCCGTGCAAGGTTGTCGTCCAATCCTAGATATAGAAGTCAAAGGACAACACTCCATTCGTAATGTATACCTTATGTATTCCTTACAGAATGAGTTACCTATGTAATTGTATTGTTGTTTTACTTACAGTAACTTTACCACAATTCTAATGCATCACTGCACAGTGACTGGAATACTACTGTAAACTGTATCATCAATACTGTAGAAAATAAACTATTCCATAGTTTTTTTCTCCAATGTTTTTCTTGTCATTTTTAGTATCATTACATACCATTGAGGTAAGATATTACTGTAGGCCTATCACACACACACACACACATACACACACACACACACACACTAAATGAATAGGTAAATGTGTAAATAAATATATTTCTTGCTCTATGCACAGTGTCCTGTCCTATACAACATATAATTCCATCATTGACTGACTACATACCTGTTTTCCTTGCGAAAGGTTTGGATGATGGAGGAGACTGTTGAGCGAGGCACATTAGGCTGCACTCGGCGACCTGCCTCCGCCATTGTGAGGCCATGGTTGATGAGATGGTCTATAATTGTGGCCCGAATTTCATCCGGGACAGCATGGTGTCTTCGTGCTCCTCGGCCTCTTCCCCCTATTCCATCACCACGCACCCTTACTCCTTCTCCTCCTCCTCTTCTTCTTCCTCTTCCTCGAGCAGGCAGTTGCCCTTGTTCATTTACTTGGCCAGGTGCCTCCATGTTCAGAAATTGTACTGGTCCTGCATGGTCAAGCTCTTTACATACATGTTTGGCAGCATTCACAGTCATGGACAGCACCTGTCAGGTAACTAAACATACTGTTTGATTGGTCATCTGAGATGTGTGAAACTCCTCCTTCGTTAGTCAAGTTCTAGTTTCACCTGACTGTCAATTGCTGTAATAAATTTATCAAATGTTCCAAGGGATTCATATATGGTATTCATGGTATTATGTTCTTGACAAATTTTGACAATTGAACAGACTATTGTGCATGTGATGACTTGTACAACGAAATGGCGCTGACACATTTTGGAGCGAACAACCATTAGACTGAGAATCATCAGTTTAGATTGATAAGATCTATTCACTTGGAAATTGTGCTAAATGTAGGCTACATGTACTTAATCATTTGCAAAGATGTACTGAGACATTGAGACATGTACTTAGTCATTTGCAATAATGATTGAGAAATTCAATTCTGTTGTGAACAATTGCCAAGTGGTTTGGAGGTTTGTCCATGTAGTTTTGAGAATGTAATTTCTGTTTCAAGAAATGAGCCAAACCAATGGAGAAAAACTGTAATACACACTTATTTTTTCCCACAGTACCAGCTTCCCCAAACTGATAATACTCCACACTGCTCTAAACTCTTTCTTTGACAATGTTAGGATCTCCTCTCCATACACAATATTCTTACCATTCAAAACAATCTTGTTGCAGACCATGTTAATGAAAGGTGCGCACTTTCCCCAGAAATCTTTTGCAAAGCCACACTCCCAGAATACGTGCATTACTGTTTTGCTTTTTTTACACCTGGGGCACTCTGCGTTCACCGCACAGTTGTGTCTATACATCCTCTCCTTTACGGCCAACCTATTTAAAGGACACAGCCATCCCAAATCCTTGCACTCATTATCCATCCATTTTGGTTGTATCCCCTCCCAATTAACTGCTTTCAGATCAGCCTCATCTCTGCTCCCAATTTTTCATTATTTCATACATTTTCCTGTGGTCTAATAAGACCTCTCTTTCCATTTCCTTTGTGTATTTTCAGAAATGATATGGCCTGCGTGTAGTACTCAGGTTTTACCTCTGCATTCGGAACCCTGTTGTCCCAAGGTAACATCCCTCTTAAAGTAGACCCGAACCACAACCTAACAAAGAAAAATGATTTATGCTGTATTCCTTTCAACAAAGTTTTACACATCTGATTGAGGAAAAGACAATCCAGTTTCACCGACAAACATGGGATGTCCCTCCCTCCCTTTGATACTTTCCCATACATCATCTCTCTCTTTACGCTTTCATATGAGCCACCCCATATAAATGAAAATATCAACCTTGTCACAACAATTTTACTCCTGGCATTGATTGGGAACACCAGTGCCAGGTAAATTAAAGTTGGTAATATATCCGTTTTTATTGCCATAATCTTTCCGCTGATCGTTAACCTTCTGCTTTTCCACATATTGAGTTTTACCTTTACTTTTTCAATCTTTCCTTCCCAATTTTCTTTTATCCCGTCCCTTTGAAAGAAATACACCCCTAATATTTTTAACCCATCCTTACAGACAGTTATGCCTCCCTTGCCCTCTGTTCTCCCTTCCCAGGCGCCACAGTACATCATAGAAGACTTCCCCAAATTAATTTTTGACCCCACTGCTTCTCCATAAGTTTTCAACAGTACGATCGCCCTGTCTATCGCCCGGTCAGAGCATAGGAACAAAGTAGTGTCGTCTGCATACTGGGCAATTCTAACCCTTTCTCCGTTACTCCCTGGGATATGCACCCCGTCTATACCTTTATCGTTCCTTATCAGATTAGCTAGTGGTTCAGCAAATAGCACATACAGTAGTGGTGACATTGGGCACCCCTGTCTCACCCCACCTTCTTGAAGTACCGGTTTGCACTCTACTGTATGCTTTATTATACATTGTCTTAATCCAATTAACAAAAATTGTGCCACAATTCATTCTTTCTAGAATTGAGAACAGGAAGTCATGGCTGTCCCTGTCGAAAGCCTTCTCCTGATCAACGTTCAACACACACAAAGGTAGGTTTCTGTCTTTGGCCCAAACGATCACATCCCTGGTTAACTGTAGGTTGTGTGTTGCGGACCTATTCATAACCCCGCATGTCTGATCTTCATTAACCAGGCTAAGCATCACCTCTTTCAGTCTATTTGTTATTACTTTCCCCAAAATTTTGTTGTCCACATTTAGCAAAGTAATGGGCCTCCATTTTTTTAATAGCTCTTTTTCTCCCTTCTTGTATATTAAGCTTACTACACCAGACCTCATAGATTCCGGCATCATCCCATCGACCAAGATCTCTCTATACACCTCCAGTAAGTCCTCACCTAGGATTCCCCAAAAACGACAGTAAAATTCTTTTGGTAATCCATCACATCCCGGGAGTTTTATCAGCTTTCAGAGATTTCAATGCCTCCTCTATTTCCTTTTTGGATACTTCTCTTTCTAAATTTGTTCTTTCTTCATTATTTAGCTTTTTGCTTATATTATTTAATAATTCCTTCGCTCTTGCGTTATTATCCACTTCTCTTTTCTTAAATAAAGCTTGATAGAACTCCTGAGCATGCGTCATTATATCTTCCTTTTTTTGTGACTTTCCCCCTACCTGTGTCTAATTCGGAGATTGCACACCTTCTCTGTTTTTCTTTAATACTTTGAAAAAAAAACTTGGAACATTTTTCATCTTGTTCTTTTTCTGTTATTTTGGCCAAAAATGCAAAGTTCTTGACCTTTGTTTCAATGTTATGCTCTACTTTCTTTTGGATGTTTCTGTATTCCTCCCCACACACCTGCTTACCTTCGTTTATTTCAGAATGTATAGCCTGTAATTCATCTTGCAGTTCTTTCTCAAGATGCCGCTCTTCCTTTTTTTTCCTTTTGCTATAAATTTGACAAAAATACCTTATTTTGATTTTTACCGCCTCCCACCATTCAGCTGTATTTTTAAATGCCCATTTCATATCCCTCCATGAATTATAAAAGGTCGTAAACTCAGCTCTAAATTCCGCACACTCCAACTCCTTCATGTTTAACTTCCAAAATCCTCTTCCTATCTCCACCCCTTGAACTTGACAAGAAGCCCCAATTGTGTCATGATCTGAAAACCAGTTTGGATATATGAAGAAGCTCGAACTTTGGATGGTCTTGGATATAAACAGATAATCTAGTCTTTTGCTTGCTCCTCTTGAGTTTCTCCATGTATGCCCTATACCTTTTTTATTATGTCTCCTATATATGTCTGCCAAATTGTAGTCACCCAAAACATTTTTTAAATATTGTGCAGTAAAATCATATTCCCCCTCTAAGTATGTGTTGAAATCTCCACCCATTATCACTATACAATTTGTGCACAGAACATTAGGTAAATGCTTAAAGAAATCGAACCTTCCTTCTTTTTAAAGCAGGAGCGTACACGTTTACTAGGCGAATCTTGTTGTTGTTCAGCCTGCCATATACAAGCCTCCCTGGTATAATAATTATTTCCTCCTCAATTACAAACCCAGTATCCTTAAATATTATCCCCACCCCGTCCGAGTGCACGTTGCGTATGCTCCATACTGAAGCACCTGCCTTCCAGTCCTTGCTGAACCTTTTGATGTCCTCTGTGTTCTTTAGGTGACACTCCTGAAGGAAGCACACCTGGAAGTCCAATGCCTTTAAGGAAAAAAACAAAGCTGTACTCTTGACAGTGTCTCTCAATCCCCTGGCATTAACTGACAGGACATTAAACATAATTTTATTTTATGTTCCATCTCTTTTCCCCTTGGTCAGAAACATTGTTTTTGACTTCAGGCTATCCACCATAGAGCCACTCGCAACTCCGGCTGGGAATCCACGCTGCCCTCACTGTCCTCCTCTGATGGTGGAGACTCTCCTGCTGAGGACAGCTCAGGACCCAGATCTCCTTGCTCTCTCGTCTCCTCATTCCCCAGAGCGTCGAACCTGCTGAAAGTCTCTATTACTTGTTTTTTTTTTCTCGGTGTCCAGCCTCTCCTCTGTTACTTTGCTTTTTGCTGTTCTCTTTCCCTCTACTGTTTTCCAATCCATCTCTTTATCCTCTTCTGTTTCACCCCACTGTACTCTACTTTCCACTGGGGTATCTGATATTATTATCCACAGTGAAGATTCCTTTATTGCCGCCTGTCCTGGTTGAGCAGAGGTTCCTGCCACCGGATTCCCGAAAGCGTAGGGATCCGACACATCACCCGGAGTCTTTCTCAGAGAAGCCTCCGGAAGAGGCCTCGGGAGATTCTCCTGTGCGGGTGCATGGTCTCTCGAGATCTCGTCCAATACCACCTCAATGTTCCGCAGTGATTCTGCATAGGTCTTGTGTCTTTCTGGGCAGTCTTTGAACATGTGCTCAGTTGAATCACACAGATTACACGATTTGGGTTTTTTACAATCTCTTGCCAAATGACCCGCCTCAAAACAGTTTCTACAGAACGTGTTTGGGCACAGTGCTGCAATGTGGCCCTCTTCTCCGCATCTTCTACACGTTTTAGGCTGCCCATAGAAGTAGAGGTACCCTTTTACACCCCCAATGTAGAAGGACGCTGGGGGATACTCAATTCCTCCCGTCCGTGTTCTGAATCAGACAGCGTACTTTCTATTCTGGTTCCACATACCATCATAATCCATTTATTTTGTTCCAACCCCCAGTAAATCAGTATTTACCCAGGAAGGATCGTATATCCTGCTCTTTCACATACGGATTTTGCATGCAGACAGTTATGGTCCTTACCCGACTTGCGAACAGAGGCTCCACATTGAAGTTGGAGATCGGTGTTTCGTCCTTGTGTTCCAAGCACTTGTTCCAAGCTTCCTGACACAGGTAATCCCCCGTGAAGGTGACCTCGAAAGCATTCCGTAGAGGAAAATCTCTGTAGCAGTAGATTCGTTCTGTCGTCACTCCAAGAAATCCAAAGATGACATCTTTTGCGAAGCTCCTTCTTCCCATAACGAACTGCATTCCGTCCATTTCTTTCCCGACAAACCGGATTGTATTCAAAAGTCGCGCCGAAGGGGCCGACGTAAAGTCTCCCGTCGCAATGACCTTCTCTTTCCTTTCGTTGATCAAACTGCGGGCGTGCCACACGCTTGGTTTGAGCCAAAAGGCCGAGAAGTGAAAACCCACAAATTGACCCCTGCACCTGCCGGGCACCCGGGGGTCTCGGCAGACCTCAGCGGTTTGGCAAAAGTTGGCTCCTCCCCACCCGACGCTTCCCTGGTGACAGGCGGGTGTTTTTTTTAAACTCGCTAATGCGTCTTTAAGTCACTAGCTCTTTAAGCCTAGTGCGACTATTTGTTCAAAGCCCGGCAAACACGCCAGTCGTCATCAGGCTTGAATTCAATTGCCCAAGCCACTACTTTGAGTGGAAAAATACGCCGGTCGGTCAGCCGGCTTCAAGTCAAACGCCTGAGCAAAAAGTCTCAGCGTCATCTCTGTCAATATCTCTTGAAACAAGATACCGGGCTCTGCCAGAAGCAAAGCCCTTCCAAAAATACGTTGAACTCGTAAGTGTTCCTCTCCACGGAAGTCTTTAGTAAAAGGCGAAAGGCTTGTGCGTAATGAAGAGAAAAATGTATGGAAGTCAGAGGTCGGGGCCCGAGACACACACTGTGCACTCTAGGCCAGGTTCCTGCGGGTGGTCCCCGAACCCACTCTTCCAAATTTTCGAGGGCTGTAGGTAAAAAGTCACAGACAGACAGACAATCCTGGTGAAGTGATTGTATTTTTAGGGGGGGTCAAAAACAGAGAGACACAGGCACACAGAGACACACACACACACAGAGATACACACACACACACACACACACACACAATCCTGGCCAATGTATATTTTTTGTAAAATGGCGGGAAAACGGGGGACCCCATGAAGGGCGCTTCGCCCATCTTTCAGTTTGGATGTTTCTTCTTTTTTCATTCCTTCACTTCTTCTGCTAGCTGTTTTACATAGCTTTGTATTTTTTTTCCTTGACAATGGGAGAAAAGTGTTGCACCGTTCCCGGAAGTACTGCAATACCGGGTCGATGCGTGGAGCGGACGGAGCAAGCCCCATTTCAAAAAATCCATTTAATATGTAGTCCCCCGATGGGGGACGTATCAGATATTAAACTGATAAGAACAGATTTTTAGAAAAATTAATTTATTACCATCAAAACCATTCATAGTTAACAAAATCATAATTTTCATTCTAATTCAAATAATAATGGCTTTTGTATTCCAAAAACAAACTAAACCCCAAACAAATAACTCAGGGGAGCATTTTCCCTCCCCGTCATCCTACAATCTATCTTTCCCTATCTTCCCGTTCCTATTCTAAAATAACCCCAGCCCTAATCCCCCCTTCTGCCTCTCCCGGGCAGCATGCTGCCCCCACTTCCTCTCCTCCCTCTTCATCCTCCCTCTCAAATCGCCTTCCACCCTCCTCACTATTCCTTCCACCCCCCAATCTCTCCCTGTCGTGACCATGTTCTGCCTGGCTTCCCACAGCCCCCGCTTAAAGAGGCTCATGAGAAGCCAGAGCAGAAACCTATCCCTATCCGTCCCCCTCGCTCTCCCTACACCTCTCTCTAACCTAGCCCACGTCAAAACAAAATCCCCTCTAACCCTTCCTATCAACACCTGTGCCTTCGCCCATACTACTCCGGCAATGGCACAGTCCCAAAAGACATGGCGCACAGTCTCCTCCCTGCGACGAGAAGGTATTGGGCAGGTGGGGGATCGCGCCAAGCTATGCCGGTACATGGTGGAGAGTACCGGCAAACACTTGTGGAGGCTCAACCAATTCAGGTCCTTGAGCCTGTTGTCCAGACCCCGCGCCTGCACTCCTTCCCAGACCACTGCCGGGATGCCCACTACAGGTGCTGGACTTACTGCCCGTCTGACTTCCTCGTACAGGTGCCTGTGATCTAAACCTACTCGGGCGACTTCAACCTCGGGGTGCGCACGCAGCCACTTGGCCGAATGCAATAGAGATGGCAATACATCCACCTTTCGAAACAGGACGTTGCCTAAAAAGGACAAAGACCTGGCACTCCACATCGCTAGCTTCCTCTGTACCACTGCGATGCCCATGTTCCAGTTCAGCGTCGCTGAGCCGGAGGTCTCAAAATGGACCCCGAGAATCCACAGGGCCCCGTTACAGAGAGAGAACCCTCCGGGCACATCCGTCCTACCACTCCATCTTCCGGAAGACTTTGCGTGGTTAAAAACCGCTCCCGACGCTCGGGTGAAGTCCCCAATGTATGCAAGGGACCTTGTCAGGCACAAGTCTTTGCAAAGCAGCAAGGAGGTGTCGTCGGCGTACTGCGTCAACTTGACACGGTGACCGCCACTTCCAGGTATCAGCAAGCCCTCCACCCCTGTGTCTGCCCTAATGGCAGCCCCCAGAGGCTCCATGTACAGAACGAAGAGGAGAGCCGAGAGCGGGCATCCCTGCCTGACCCCAGACGAGAGGTCAAAAACGTCACCTAAGTAACTATTTACGCTAACCCGGCACCCCGCTCCGACATATAATATTATATATTTACGCTAACCCGTTTTGTAGGCCATACAACGCCTGCAAAACGTGGGCTGACGTGCATAAAAGAACATCCCCCTGTTAGCCCCCAGGGAGAACATAGCGGGAGGATGGAGGTAGCCACCCTGTACCTTTGGGTCCTCCCTGAGTAGGGCCTGGAACCCTCTCCTCCCATTCCAAAACCCCAGGGAGTCCCTGAGGAGCCTTGCTGAGGATAACTTGTCCATATACCTCCCCAGAAAGGCCCTCACCTCTTCGTCCTTGACATGGGGGTTATAGATGTTTACGGTTACCACCCTAAAATTATTCCTCGCCAAGCTTGTGACCTCGTAATGGCACATCGGCCTTCCAGCTCCAACTTCTCTCACCTTCTGCATGATCTCATCATGTTTTTCTTCATTATAAAAAGTCACATCATAAGCTGCTTCCGTGGGATTCCCCTGGAGGCAAAAAACGTCCTTAACCGCCAGCTTCAATACCCCCATCAAGATCGTCCTCCGAAAAGGTTTCTCTCCCGGATGGCTCCAACTCCTTATCTCTCCATGCAAAACGTACCGTGTTCGCCAGACCCATACCAGGAACCGACCTGCTACTTGAATTCCGCGCCATTTTTCCTTGATAAATGCACTCAAAAAAATTTGGAGGGAAAAATAAAGAAGTTTCCAACCCAAAAAAACTCTCCGCCCTACCATCTTCGACCTTTTGACTCAGCGGGTTTTGGGGCACCTCGGTACCAAGCTTGATCTGAGCCAAAAGGCCGAGAAGCGATAACCCACAAATTGACCCCTGCACTCGCCGGGCCCCCGGGGGTCTCGGCAGACCTCAGCGGGTGTTTTTTTTAACAAGTCGCTAATGCGTCTTTAAGTCACTAGCTCTTTAAGCCTAGTGCGACTATTTGTTCAAAGCCCGGCAAATATGCCAGTCGTCGTCGGGCTTGAACTCAATTGCCCGAGCGACTACTTTGAGTGGAAAAAATACGCCGTTCGGTCAGCCGGCTTCAAGTCAAACGCCTGAGCAAAAAGTCTCGGCGTCATCTCTGTCAATTTCTCTTGAAACAAGATACCGGGCTCTGCCAGAAGCAAAGCCCCTCCAAAAATACGTTGAAATCGTACATGTTCCTCTCCACGGAAGTCTTTAGTAAAAGGCGAAAGGCTTGTGCATAATGAAGAGAAACCAGAGTCGTATGGAAGTCAGAGGTCGGGGCCCGAGACACACACTGTGCACTCTAGGCCAGGTTCCCGCAGGTGGTCCCCGAACCCACTCTTCCAAGTTTTCGAGGGCTGTGGGTAAAAGGTCACAGACAGACAGACAGACAATCCTGGTGAAGTGATTGTATTTTTAGGGGGGGTCAAAAACAGACACACACACACACACACACAATCCTGGCCAATGTATTTTTTTTTTTAAGTAAAATGGCGGGAAAACGGGGGACCCCATGAAGGGCCCTTCGTCCTTCTTTCAGTTTGGATGTTTCTTCTTTTTTCATTCCTCTTCTGCTAGCTGTTTTACATAGCTTTGTGTATTTTTTTTCCTTGACAATGGGAGAAAAGTGTTGCACCGTTCCCGGAAGTACTGCAATACCGGGTCGATGCGTGGAGCAGACGGAGCAAGCCCCATTTCCGGAGGGAGGTGGATACGATCCACCTCCGTCCTTTCCTCCCTTTTTGTCCTCTTACAATATCCTATTATAAAAGGCCTAATCCTTACCTTAACTAAATGCCACCACTCTAACACCCCCTCGCACATGGACCGGTGGCCTTCAAGCCGCCGAAAGAAACCAAAAAAGGCGTCAACGAAAGCTTGCTCCTCCAGCACATCCCGATCTAATTTCCAGTACTCCCTTACCGAAGAGGCAGACTGGCGGACCCACCTGCAGGAGCACCCCGTCGTGATCTGAGAAGAACACAGGCAACAGCCGCCCAGACAACTGACCCAAAGACCTAGATAGAAAAATATAGTCGAGCCTCCGTGCAACCCCCCGAGAGATGCGCCATGTGGGACCAGCCATTGTCGGAGTAGTGTGCAGGCCATCAACCAGACCATGGCAAGCCATTAGCCCGGTAATGGCGCCTGCACTACTATCCCCCGCTAACCCTAAATCTATGTTAAAATCCCCTCCTATCATCAAGTGCCTATTTGTGACACAGTGGCGCCAGACAGTCCACCATCTCCCTCCTGTCTGCCGCCACCTGTTCCCCATACACCACCACTAACCTATACCTACTATCCCTAAAAGTGACATCCACCCCCAAAACCCTCCCCTGCTCACAACAAAAGTGCCCTCTACTCTAACCTCCCTATTCCCAAACAAAATCCCCACCCCCGTAGAGTGAACACCACCTATACCCCAAATTGACTCCCCCTTATCCCACTCCCTACTAAACCTCACAACATCCCCTCCATCCCTCAGGTGAACCTCCTGTAAAAACAAACATCAAAACCCACCCCCTCTAAAAAACTAAAAGCCGCCCTCCTTTTAACATAATCCCTTAAACCCCTTACATTTAAACTAAACAAAATTAACATAAGGTTCTATTATAAACAAAAACCATTACTTATCCAAAAAAAACACAACAATCACAAAAAACAGGAGGCTCACCTGATGCTCCCCTGCTCCTTCTCATCCGGCGGGGACGTCTTCTCCTCACCTGACGTCCCCCTGTCCTCCTCCATCTCTCCAACCCAGGATGCAGGTATGGTGTTTGGCCTCGGTGTGCTCTGCACCCTGGGTTCCTCACCACCACCCTCCATTCCTCTCTCCCTGTACAAATCCGGGTTTAGAGTAGGGGACCCCATCTCCTCAAAGAGGAGTTGAGATCCCCCCCCAGACACCCGACACTGGGCCACGCCCTGGGAGTCCCCCTCATCCCAAAACGGAGGGGCTAAGGAGTCCAGCAAGGTCAAGGATACCTTTCCATCCCCATCCCTCGCTTGGCAACCCCCTCCACTGCCTGTCGAGCACCCCCTCTTCTTAACTTTCTTCCTAGGAGTTGGAGGTAAAGGGGAGACACCCCCCTTCCCTGCCAACTCCTCCACCATTCCTCTCATCTCTTCCACGAGGGTGCTCGACATGCTGTCCCCCCACTCCCTCACCCCCTTCCCTCCTCCTCCTCCCCAGCCCCGCCACCGGCACCCCCTCCACCACCTCTCCCTCCATTGTCTCTGTCTCTCGCTCCTCCACTCCCTTTCTTCCTTTCGATTCCTTTCCTTCTTCTGCTTCCGTGTCTTATTTTTCCCCCTGCCCTCCTGCTGTCGCTTCTTGCTCCTCTTCTTTCCGTGCTTGTCTCTTGTCCTTTTCCTGTGATGTCCTTCCTTTCCCTCTTCTTCCCCCGCCCCTGCTCCCCCCCCAGCCGCAGACACGTATGACCTCTGACGAGCCGGGCACTCCCGCCACAGGTGTGCTGATGAACCACACCCGTGGCACGCCTTAGGCTCGTCGCAGTCCCTCGCCTCGTGCTCCGCAGATCCACAAATTCGTAACTTTTTTGTGCTGCACGAGGCGAGGATATGACCGTAGGCCATACAACGCCTGCAAAACGGGGGCTGACGTGCGTAAAACAACGTCCCCCGGTCAGTTCCCAGGGAGAACATCGCAGGAGGATGGAGGTAGCCACCCTGTCCTTTTGGGTCCTGCCTGAGGAGTGCCTGGAACCCTCTCCTCCCATTCCAGAACCCCAGGGAGTCCCTGAGGAGCCTCGCTGAGGAGACCTTGTCCATATACCGCCCCAGAAAGGCCCTCACCTCTTCGTCCTTGACATGCAGGTTATGCATAGTTACTGTTACTACCCTGAAGCTGTTCCTCGCCAGGCTCGTAACTTCATAACGGCACATAGGCCTTTCTCCTTCCACTGCCTTCACTTTCTTCATGATTTCATCATGTTTTTCTTCCGTATAGCAGGTAACATCGTATGCCCTCTCCATGGGGTTACCCTGGAGGCAGAGGACATCTTTTACCATCAATTTTAGGCTTCCCATCAGGATGGTTCTTGCAAATTATTCTCTCCCGAATTGCTCAACCTCCTTGTCTTTCCAGGCAAATCTGACGGTGTTTGCCAATCCGACTCCAGGAACCGTCCTGTTCTGGGTATTTTTCTCCATGACGTCAAGAAAAAAAGGTCTCTTAAAAAGAAGCCAAAGGAAAAATGGGGGACCCCATGAAGGGCGCTTCGCCCTTCTTTCAGTTTGGATGTTTCTTCTATTTTCATTCCTTCTCTTCTTCTGCTAGCTGTTTTACATAGCTTTGTGTATTTTTTTTTCCTTGACAATGGGAGAAAAGTGTTGCACCGTTCCCGGAGGTACTGCAATGCCGGGTCGATGTGTGGAGCGGACGGAGCAAGCCCCATTTCCGACTCCCTGTTCGAAAAATCCATTTAAAATGTAGTCACCCGATGGGGGACGTATCAGATATTAAACTGATAAGAACAGATTTTTTTTTAGAAAAAATAATTTATTACATTCTATGCCATTCATTCATTACAAAGTCATACCTTTCATACAAAATCAATATAATGGCATTTTTAATTTACAAAACAAAACAAAACAAAAACCCCAAAACAAAACTCAGGGGAGCATCATCCCTCCCCGTCATCCTACAATCTATCTTTCCCTATCATCCCGTCCCTAATCTAAAATAACCAGAGCCCTAATCCCCCTTCCACCTCTCCCGGGCAGCATGCTGACCCCACTTCCTCTCCTCCCTCTTCATCCTCCCCTTCAAATCTCCTTCCACCCTCCTCACTATTCCTTCCACCCCCCAATCTCTCCCTGTCGTGACCATGTTCTGCCTGGCTTCCCACAGCCCCCGCTTAAAGAGGCTCATGAGAAGCCAGAGCAGAAACCTATCCCTATCCGTCCCCCTCGCTCTCCCTACACCTCTCTCTAACCTAGCCCAAGTCAAAACAAAATCCCCTCTAACCCTTCCTAACAACACCCGTGCCTTCGCCCATACTACTCCGGCAATGGCACAGTCCCAAAAGACATGGCACACAGTCTCCAACCCTGCCACAAGAAGGTCTTGGGCAGGTGGGGGATCGCGCCAAGCTATGCCGGTACATGGTGGAGCGTACCGGCAAACACTTGTGGAGGCTCAACCAATTCAGGTCCTGGAGCCTGTTGTCCAGACCCCGTGCCTGCACTCCTTCCCAGACCACCGCCGGGATGCCCACTACAGGTGCTGGACTTACCGCCCGTCTGACCTCCTCGTACAGGTGCCTGTATTCTAAACCTACTCGGGCGACTTCAACCTCGGGGTGTGCACGCAGCCACTTGGCCGCATGGCCAAAGTGCCACGGCAGCTGTTCCGCCTGAGGACCCGTGTTAGACCACACTATTACGCTTCTTGCCTGATACGAGAAGAACACCCGCAGGAGGTAACCGGACGGGTGTAGTCCTGGCTGAGCAAGCTCCGTCAACAGAAAATAAACAAAAATTGTGTCCAGCTTGAGGGGGAGATGTGGTACCCCCCTACCTCCCTCCCCGATGGGACAGATCATGCGTGCCCTGGCGACCCACTCGTATCTGCCACCCCACATGAACTGAAACACCAGCCTCACTAGAGGCCTCCTCAGACAAGCCGGCAATGGGTAGATGTATGCCAAGTACAATAGAGATGGCAATACATCCACCTTGAGAACCAGGACCTTGCCTAAAAAAGACAAAGACCTAGCCCTCCACATCGCTAGCTTCCTCTGTACCAATGCGATGCGCATGTTCCAGTTTAGCATCGCTGAGCTGCAGGTCTCAAAATGGACCCCGAGAATCCTTAGGGCCCCGTTACAGAGAGACAACCCTCCGGGCACATCCGTCCTACCACTCCATCTTCCGAAAAACTTAACGGAAGACTTTGCATGGTTAAGATCCGCCCCGGACGCTCTGGTGAAGTCCCCAATGATGGCAAGGGACCTTGTCAGGCACGAGTCCTTGCAAAGCAGCAAGGAGGTGTCGTCGGCGTACTCTGTCAACTTTACACGGAGACCGCCACTTCCAGGAATCAGCAAGCCCTCCACCCCTGTGTCTGCTTTAATGGCAGCCCCCAGAGGCTCCATGTACAGAACAAAGAGGAGAGCCGAGAGCGGGCATCCCTGCCTGACCCCAGACGAGAGGTCAAAAACGTCACCTAAGTGACTGTTAACGCTAACCCGCCACCCTGCTCCGACATATAAAGTACGGATCCATCCTATAAACTTTTCCCCAAATCATAATCTTCCTAACACCCTGAAAAGAAAGGATCTATTAACGCGATCAAAGGCTTTCGCCTGATCAAGCGCTGCTACCATTAACCTGTTTGGTATAGGGGGCAGTATTGAGAATTTTGGAAAAAATATGTTCCCATTTTTAACTGCCTCCTACACCAACTCAGAAGCTAGAATATGCATATTATTGTTCAGGTTTGGATAGAAAACACTCTGAATTTTCTAAAACTGTTTGAATGGTGTCTGTGAGTATAACAGAACTCCTATGGCAGGCAAAAACCTGACAAGGCTTCAAGCAGGAAGTACCCTGTCTGACAAGGAGTCGTGCGTCTTGCATCTTTTTATTGAAAAGTAAGGATCTTAGCTGTAACGTGACAATTCCCAGGGCTCCAATAGGCTCTCAGAGCCCGCGAAAACCCTGAAGGTTTACGAGGGAGCCTCAGGTTGAAACATATTATCGCCTTTTGTAAGTGGCTGCTCGGAGGACCTTTCAATGATGCGCGTGCATGAGTCGCTTCTGAGGAGAAATTTTATTCGGCTGTTTAGGCTCAATGCATACTCCCGGTCGGAATATTATCACTTCTCTACGACATAAATGGCATAAAAATTGGTTTTAAACAGCGGTTGACATGCTTCGAAGTACGGTAATGGAATATTTAGACATTTTTGACAAGCCAACGCGCCATGCGCGGGACCGTGAGGAAGCATTCTGATAGTGTCTAGAACTCACGAACAAAACGTCGCTGTTGGAATATAACGATGGATTATTTGGGACCAAACCAACATTTGTTATTGAAGTAGAAGTCCTGGCAGTGTATTCTGATGAAGAACAAGCAAGGTAAGAACATTTTTCTTATAGGAAATGTGATTTTGGTGGAGGCTGAACTGGGTGGGTATCTAAATAGCTAGCCCTGTAATGCCGGGCTATGTACTTAGATTATTGCAAAATGTGCTTCATCCGAAAAGCTATTTTAAAATCGGACATATCGAGTGCATAGAGGGGTAATGTATCTATAATTCTTAAAATAATTGTTATGCTTTTTGTGAACGTTTATCGTGAGTAATTTAGCAAACTGTTAGTAAATTCACCGGAAGTTTGCGGTGGTTATGCTTTTTCTGAACGTCACATGCTAATGTAAAAAGCTGGTTTTTGATATAAATATGAACTTGATTGAACAGACATGCATGTATTGTATAACACAATGTCCTAGGTGTGTCATCTGATGAAGATCATAAAAGGTTAGTGCTGCATTTAGCTGTGGTTTGGGTTTATGTGACATGATATGCTAGCTTGAAAAATGGGTGTCAGATTTTTTCTGGCTGGGTACTCTAGATTATGTTAGCAATGTTTTGCTTTTGTTGTAAAGCCTTTTTGAAATCGGACAGTGGGGTTAGATTAACGAGATTCTTGTCTTTAAATAGCTGTGAAATAGTCATATGTTTGAGAAATTGAAGTTATAGCATTTCTAACGATTCAAAAATCGCGCCACTGGATTGAAGTGGCTGTTACGTAGGTGGGACGAAATCGTCCCACATACCCCAGAGAGGTTAAAGGCAGCCCTCTATCTTCTACCCAAACGATGGAGTCCCTAATCAACTGGAGGTTCCATGTAATAGAGCGTCCCTCTACCCCGCACGTCTGATCCTCGTGGACGACGTAGGGAGGGGCTGTGCGCAACCGGTCTGCTAAAACCTTTGCAAGTATCTTGTAATCTACGCACAGCATGGTCAACGGCCGCCAGTTGCCAAGGTCAGTTGCTTCCCCCTTCTTATAAAGAAGTGACAGCACACCGACAGCCATTGATCCCCCCGGGACCCCCGTCTCAAGGATGGCCTTCAAGACTTCGAGGATCACTGGTCCAAGTATACACCAAAACTTGAGGTAAAACTCGGCCGGCAGCCCATCCATCCCGGGCACCTTCCCTTTCCCATCCTCCTAAGAGCGCTCTCAACCTCTTCGAGGGAGATCTGAGCCTCCATCGCTTACTTAATGTCCTCCGGCAATCGCCGGGACAAGTGTTCTAAAAACACATTTCCCTGCTCTACAACTATTTCCTTTTCCTTAAATAAGCCTCGGAAATGATCAGTTGTCACCCTGACCATTTCCTCCGGTTTTCTCACTATACTACCATCTTCTTCCCTCATCCCACGCATTGACTTCCTACTCTGTCTGCCCCTAACCGACTTAAAGAACATAGCGGAACAAGTCTCATTATGTTCTAGAAAGCCATTATGCGCACGCTCCAGGAAAGCTCGAGACTTCCGCTCCTGCAGCTCCGTGAGCTGTGCCTTCAGGACTGTGGATCTCTCCCAGTCAATCAACCCGCCGAGGTTGCCTGCCTCGTACTCGAGTTCGAGCAACCTTTGGATACGATCCACCTCCCTCCTTTCCTCCCTTTTTTTCCTCCTGCAATATCCATACATGAATGGAACTCACTTGCGCAAGCCGTATGGTTAGTGAGAAAGTCCATATTGCAAATGTACGCTCCCTTACTAGATGTCCGACCTACGTCCGATAAATCCGCGGACGGCTTCGGGCTGCTCACAGGGGCCGGATCTTCCAGGAAGTCATCGAACGGAGACTCTCGGACCTTCCCTTTCCGTTTAATAAAATGTTTAAATTTTGGTCATTTCTTTGCAGTCCCGGATTATTCCACGAGAGGGCGAATGGAATCATATTGCAAATGTAACATATATCACCAATCACGACACGGCTTTTTCTCCTAAACGGAAAATAATTCGAAGACGAAACTCGGTCTGCGTGGGTTTGGCATAATGGGCAGTTGGCCCCGAACAGGATGGAGTCGAGGCCTCAACGCTTTTCGAGTTAAGGCTATTTTTCTGGGATTGAAAGTCAAACAGGAAAATAGAGTGCTGATTTGACCGCTTCACATCAAACTACATGAGCCTACGGTGTCAGGAGAAAAGGAACCATGCATTTACCAATGTTCATTTCAGAGAAATTGTTCAATGACACATTGGTGATATTCAACAACAGGAGGTTTTTTTTCAGAAAAGTTACATATCCAGTTGCAGCGTGTTCAGATAAGGCAGGTTTCGGAGCTCTGCGAGATTTCTGTGATTTTCTGAAAGAACACACACTTGTTCAACCCTCTGTAAATAAGTCAGTTCTTAACAGAAAGACGTAAAACTCAATATTCTATAAGAGCCTAACGTTCAGATTCCCGTGTCAACCAGAAGTGCCTTTAACCTGTTAGGGTATAGGGGGCAGTATTGAGACTTTTTTGAAAAAAGATGTGCCCATTTTTAAATGCCTCCTACACCTACCCAGTAACTACAATATGCATATACTTATTATATATGGATAGAAAACACCCTAAAGTTTCAAAAACTGTTTGAATGGTGTCTGTGAGTATAACAGAACTCATTTGGCAGGCAAAACCCTGAGACAGATTCTGACAGGAAGTGGATACCTGATGTGTTGAATTGACTTTGAGCCTATGCCATTGAAAAACAAAGGGGGTGAGGTATATTCTGGCACTTCCTATTGCTTCCACAAGATGTCCCCAGCCTTTACAAAGTGTTTTGAGTGTTCTACAGTGAGATCTGACCGAATAAGAGCCATGGAACGTGATGGTCCGTCATTCACCCTGGCGCGCGATTTGATGGTGGGTACTCTCATTCCGAAACGTTTTAAAAGAAAACCCAATGGTCCGCCTTGAATTTTATTCATGTTCTGGTTAAAAAAGGCCCTAATGATTTATGCGATACAACGTTTGACATGTTTGAACGAACGGAAATATATTTTTTCCGTTCTTGAAGTGAAGTGAAGTCCGGCTGGCTTAGATCATGCGCTACAACACGGAGGTTTTTCGACATAAATGATGAGCTTTTTTGAACAAAACTACATTCGTTATGGACCTGGGACTCTTTGGAAGTGACATCTGATGAAGAGAATCAAAGGTAATGGATTATTTATATAGTATTTTCGATTTTAGATTCCTCCAACATGGCGGTTAGTCTGTATCGCGATGCGTATTTTTCTGGCGCAGTGCTCAGATTATTGCAAAGTGTGATTTCCCAGTAAGGTTAATTTAAAATCTGACAAGTCCATTGCGTTCAAGAGATGTAAATCTATAATTCTTTGAATGACAATATAATATTTTAGCAATGTTTTCTAATATTAATTAATTATTTTGTCGTCATGACTTGACTGCCGGTATTGGAGGGAAACGATTTCCTGAACATCAACGCCATAGTAAAACACTGTTTTTAGATATAAATATGAACTTGATAGAACTAAAAATGCATGCATTGTCTAACAAAATGTCCTAGGAGTGTCATCTGATGGAGATTGTAAAAGGTTAGTGCATAATTTTAGCGGATTGTATGGTTTTGGTGACGCATGTCTTTGAATCGACAATGCATTGCACACAGCTATTGTCAATGTACTCTCCTAACATAACCTAACTTTATGCTTTCCCCGTAAAACCTTTTTGAAATCGGTAAACGTGGTTAGATTAAGAAGATGTTTATCTTTCAAAGGCTGTAAGTTAGTTGTATGTTTGAGAAATTTGAATTTGTACATTTATTTGGTTTCAAATTTGCCGCTCTTGAAATGCACCTGCTGTTGATAGGGTGCGCCACAGGTGGCACGCTAACGTCCCAGGTAGCCTCAAGAAGTTAAATGGTCTCATAGGGGCTTTTTTGAAGGGTTAAAAAGGTCAGATCTTTCCACAACTTCATATGTGTGACTAGGCAACCCTCATGAACTGTAAATCAGTCATTTATCCTATCAGATGTCAAAGAAAAGCTCTCTCTCACACACACACAGCAAGGACGGAGTGACACAGTGCGGTGCTTAAAGACACAAAGAGCCTGCAATGGCATTACCATTATCTCTAGGCTGAGACGAGTTCAACGAGATGCCCCGCTTAACCGTAGCTCGTTCGGTCTGAGCGCAGCGACCGTGAGAATACTAGGCCCAAAATGATGCCTGCACCAATATGTCAAGTGCTTTTGGGTGACAGTGAGAGAACCGTTAGGGTTAGAAGCACAATTCAACCTCAGGAGCGTTCCTGAGGTCCTCCCGATCTGTGCAAGACTAACCTTGACCCTGTGGCATTAACCCTTCACAGTGAAAAGAAGGTGTTTGGATCAAAAAGTGTGCAATGACTTCTCTCCCCATAGGAATACATTGACTATTCTGCTAAATTCAACCTGAAGTCTATGTGGGTTATGAATGCCTTATGAGCCTGTCTTCTATAACAATCCATCAGGCTACTGTGAGGTCTACCTGTGTCGATTCTAAGGTTCCTGGAGCAACCGGAAGTTGTTAAAATCACCCTAGAGCTATTGTCATATAACCTGCACATAGTGAAAATCACACAACTCAACCATCTGTCATTCAGTCAATTCTTAAGGTGGAGGCTTCATATTCAGGATTCTGTTTGTCTACCCCAAAGACAATAGTTACTTTCGTTCAAACGATTCAAGAACCGTCAGACCTAGAGTTCTGAAATTTTAGAAACCTGTTCTAGAGCTCAAGTCGATAGTGCACGGTGATTTATGGGGCTCTAGAAGGTTCTCAGACTGAGAAACCGCCTCGTGCATTTGCAATATGTTCAATTCATTTTGAATATCACGGACATGGCGACATGTAGAAATGTCCCAGAGTCGCAAGACTAGGTGCATTGAAACCGGCTCGGCCCATAGAGACGGACCCCAATGTCTCTGTCCGATAGCTCATTCAGGGACCCCGTAGTAACGCCCTGAAAAAGTGGATTTTCAGCACCAATTAAGGCCATTGCTCGGCCACCAAATGACCTATCGAGCCGAAACTTGGGATTCGGGGTCGCCTCACATAGGCCTACACATATTGTCAGAGCTGGACCCGCAGCTATAACGTAACTATGTGTTTTATGTTTTTTTATGGTTAAAATTGAAAGCACTGTGAATTATGGGCCTTCTCTGACATATGTGATAGTTGGCTTCTATACGAGTTGGAAAAAGTGGATTTGGTATCAGATGGTATCAGTTTGGTGTCAGAATGACATCTAATTGACTGATGGACGCTGACTGCTGGGTGACGAGCAATGGAGAGGAACCACAGTCACTGCCCGGCCATCCCGAGTTCATCGAGCCAGTCAATTATGCATTTCTGAAGTATTTTTGAGCATGCCTAAATTCGTGAAGCTAAATGCCCATTGAATCATATTGCAAACGTAACGTGCAATATTGCAAACGTAACGCGCATTTGCAATATGATTCAACAGCAAAAAATATCACCAAAGTTGACATGATGAAATCAACACAACGAGCGATGGAGAGGAACCACAGTCACTGCACGGCCATCCCGAGATCATCGGGCCAGTCAATTATGCATTCTGAGCATGTCAAATTCGTTAAAAATGTTAAAAGCAACAGAGTCCCACTTCTCCCTCATTATACATGACAAGTAGACCATCTGCGTTGATTCATGGCTTAACATGGGGCTATATATCATTTGGGCAGTATAAATGCCATTTGGACCATGGTTCACTGACTTTTGGGTTTGGAAACCGACTTCCTATGATTGTACATGGCAAACGGAAAAACATCCTGATTTGGCACATTCAATACTTTCATACATGTATAATTGACAAAAAAAGAATTGGACATTTCATTTGCACATTTCTAATGGCATTTGGCAAAAAAAGAAAAAATATGTCACTTTTGACTTCCTATGAAATCATATTCCAAATGCACAAACAGATGCCTTATGCACAAGTGAATATGTCACTTTTGACTTTTTATGAAATCATGTTCCAAATGCACAAAACATATGCCTTATGCACAAGCAAAAACAACCCAAAAAATTATGTCAATAAAATATGTCAAAAGTATGTCCATACAGCTCTTATACATGTGTAATTGACATGAAAAACGGTCCAGAAACCACTTTTTAAGGGGTTGAAAAGGTTTCAAAAAATATGTCATTTTTTCAAAATTTGACTCTTGGGACTTGAATTGTGTTACATTTGCAATATGAAAATTCACTGCGGAGACTGTAGCTATCTATTGGAAATTTGCTGTGATTTGGCACATGCAATACTTTCACAATTGACAAAAAAAAGCATTGGACATGTCATTTTGCAAAAAAAAGATTTTTTTTTTCCCTTTTATCCTATGAAATCATATTCAAAATGCACAAAACATATGCCTTGTGCACAAGCAAAAGCAACCCAAAAAACGACGTCAATAAAAAACGTCATAAGCATGTTCATACAGCTCTTAAACATGTGTAATTGACATAACAATCGAAAAAAATTCGAAAAACGGTCCAGAAACCACTTTTTTAAGTCATAAGTTTTTTAAAAATTTCATTTTATCAAAATCTGACCCTTGGGTATCATTTGCTGTATGAAAATCCACGGTGGAGAGCGCTCGCCATCTAAAGGAAATTTGGGGTGTTACAATTGGCAATTGCCATCGGAAAATGGGCCGTTTTCGGTGGTATTTACAATCGTGTGTATGATTCGTGCTGTGCCAATATGTTCCCATGTTATTTTGTCCAAATCAGGGGGGTTTTCCCTTACTATGATAAAGGCCCTAGTCCTTACCTTAACTAAATCCCACCACTCTAACACCCCCTCGCACATGGACCGAAAGAAACCAAAAAAGGCGTCGACGAAAGCTTGCTCCTCCAGCACATCCCGATCTAATTTCCAGTAACCCCTACCGAAGAGGCAGACTGGCGACCCCACCTGCAGGAGCACCCCGTCGTGGTCCGAAAAGAACACAGGCAACAGGCGCCCAGACAACCGACCCAAAGACCTGGATAGAAAAATATAGTCGAGCCTCCGCACAACCCCCCGAGAGTTGCGCCATGTGGGACCAGCCATTGTCGGAGTAGTGTGCAGGCCTCCATCAACCAGACCATGGCAAGCCATTAGCCCGGTGATGGCGCCTGCACTGCTGTCCCCCGCTAAACCTAAATCTATGTTAAAATCCCCTCCTATCACCAAGTGCCTATTTGTGACACACAGGGCCGCCAGACAGTCTCCCATCTCCCTCCTGTCTGCCGCCACCTGTGGTCCACACACCACCACTAATCTAAACTTGCAATCCCTTAACGTGACATCCACCCCCAAAACACTCCCCTGCACAACCACAAAATAACCCTCCACCTTCACCTCCCTATTCCCAAACAAAATCCCCACCCCCGTTGAATGAACCCCACCAATACCCCAGACTGACTCCCCCTTGTCCCACTCCCTCCTAAACCTACTCACATCCCCTCCATCCCTCAGGTGAACCTCCTGCAAAAAACAAAAATCAAAGCCCACACCCCCCAAATAACTAAATACCTCCCACCTCTTAACAAAATCCCTTAAACCCCTTACATTTAGACTAACAAAATAAAATTAGACCCCATGAAAAATAAATTACAAATTAAAAACAAAATCAACCTTCCCTCAAAATACAAAAAAAAAACAACAGAAAAAACAAAAACAGGAGACTCACCCGATGCTCCCCTGCTCCATTTCTACCGACGGGGACGCCGTCCGTACTCCCGACGCCCCCCCCCCCTTTTCCTCCATTTCACCAACCCAGGATGCCGGAATGGTGTTTGGCACCGGGGTGCCCTGCATCCTGGGTCTACCCCCACACTCCTCCCCCTCCCCAGCGCTGTAGCTGGATTGGAAGAGAATAGGGGAGTCAGAAAAAACACCCACCTCCTCCTCCGCCCAGCCCTGGGCCTTGTTAGGTGGGTCCCCACCCACCAGGAGTAGAGGGCCTTGGGAAATCAGTGGCAACCCAGAGGTTTCTCCCGCCCCCATCGCTCTCTTGGCCGCCTCCTCCCTCTCGCTGTCGGCCAACCTCACCCTCCTCTTCGCTCTTTTCTTCGGTGATTGTGGCAGGGGAGAGACACCACCCTCGGTTCCCGCCAGCTCCTCCACCATACCCCTCATCTCCTCCACCAGGGCACTTTCCCCCCACTCCCCCCTCCCCCCCTCCTCCTCCTCTACTGGTCCTTCCACCCTCTCCACCACTCCTCCCTCGCTCGTATCTCTCTCCGGCTCCTCCACTTTCGTGCTTTCCTCCGCCTTTTTTCCCAGTTGTCCTCCTCTCATGCCTTCCATGTCCGCCTCTCCTCCTGCTGCCACTCCTTTCTCCTCCTCTTTCCTTGCAGCCTTCCCCTCTGGGCCCGTGCTATCCGACGTCCTTCCTTTCCCTCCTCTTCTTCCCCCATCCCCCGCTCCTGCTCCCCCCCAGCTGCAGACGCGTATGACCCCTGACGAGCCGGGCACTCCCACCACAGGTGTGCTGGCGAGCCACACCCGTGGCACGCCTTAGGCTCGTCACAATCCTTCGCCTCGTGCTCCCCAGATCCACAAAATCTGCACTTTCTAGTGCTGCACGAGGCGAGGATGTGGCCATAGGCCATACAACGCCTGCTGACGTGCGTAAAACAGCGTCCCCTGTCAGCCCCCAGGGAGAACATCGCGGGTGGATGAAGGTAGCCACCAATCCCCTTTGGGTCCTCCCTGAGGAGGGCCTGGAACCCTCTCCACCCATTCCAAAACCCCAGGGAGTCCCTGAGGTGCCTCGCTGAGGAGATATTGTCCATGTACCTCCCCAGAAATGCTCTCACCTCTTCGTCCGTTACTTGTGGATTATACATGTTTACTGTTACGACTCTAAAATTGTTTTTTTGCCAAGCTAGTGACCTCATAATGGCACAAAGATTTTGTCTCCCACAGCTCTCGACTTCTTCATTGTGTCATCGTGCTTTTCTTCTTTATGGAAGGTCTTTTACCTCTATTTTCAGGATGCCCTTTATGGAACGTCTTTTACCTCCAATTTCAGGATTCCCATCAGTATTGTCCTTCCAAATGTTTCTCTCCCGAAAGGCTCCATCTCCTTGTCCTTCCATGCGAACCTCAGCGTGTTGGCCATCCCGATCCCTGGAACAGACTTGTTGGACGTATAATGAGCCATTCCCAACTGGAAAATGACACGCACAATAAAAAAAACAGCTCTCTAAAAAGAAGTCACTGAAAGAAACATTTTGGCGCAAAACGATTCCTTCAAAACTTATCGCCCTCCGGCCATCGGCTTCTGGCTAAGGGGTTACAGCACCTCAGTACCCAACTTGAACTTAGCCAAAAGGCCGAGAAGCAATAACCCACAAATTGACCCCTGCACCCGCCGGGCCCCCGGGGGTCTCGGCAGACCTCAGCGGTTTGGCAAAAGTTGTCTCCTCCCCACCCGATGCTTCCCTGGTGACAGGCGGGTGTTTTTTTAACAAGTCGCTAATGCGTCTTTAAGTCACTAGCTCTTTAAGCCACTTTTCTCTATTTGTTCAAAGCCCGGCAAACACGCCAGTTGTCGTCGGGCTTGAACTCAATTGCCCGAGCGACTACTTTGAGTGGAAAAATACGCCGGTCGGTCAGCCGGCTTCAAGTCAAACGCCTGAGAAAAAAGTCTCGGCGTCATCTCTGTGAATTTCTCTTGAAACAAGATAACAAGCCCTTCCAAAAATACGTTGAACTCGTAAGTGTTCCTCTCCACGGAAGTCTTTAGTAAAAGGCGAAAGGCTTGTGGTAATGAAGAGAAACCAGGGTCGTATGTAAGGAAAACACCCCTAATTTGGACAAAATAACATGGGAACATATTGGCATAGCACGAATCATACACACGATTGTAAATACCACCGAAAGTGGTCCATCTCTGGGCCAATCTTATGGCAATTTTCCGATGGCAATTGCCAATTGTAACACCCCAAATTTACTTTAGATGGCGAGCGCGCTCCACCGTGGATTTTCATACAGCAAATGATACCCAAGTCTACACCCAAGGGTCAGATTTAAATAAAATGAATTTTTTTTTGAAAACTTAGCACCTTGTAAAAAAGTGGTTTCTGGACCGTTTTTCGATTTTTTTAAGATTGTTATGTCAATTACACATGTATAAGAGCTGTATGAAAATGCTTATGACATATTTTATTGAAATTTTTTGGGGTTGTTTTTGCTTGTGCATAAGGCATATGTTTTGTGCATTTGGAATATGATTTCATAGGAAGTCAAAAGTGACATTTTTTTCTTTTTTTTGCCAAATGCCATTAGAAATGTGCAAATGAAATGTCCAATTCTTTTTTTGTCAATTATACATGTATGAAAGTATTGAATGTGCCAAATCAGTATGTTTGTCCGTTTGCCATGTACGATCATAGGAAGTCGGTTTCCAAACCCAAAAGTCAGTGAACCATGGTCCAAATGGCATTTATACTGCCCAAATGATATATAGTCCTATGTTAAGCCATGAATCAACGCAGATGGTCTACTTGTCATGTATGATGAGGGAGAAGTGGGACTCTGTTGCTTTAACCATTTTTAACGAATTTGACATGCTCAGAATGCATAATTGACTGGCCCGATGATCTCGGGATGGCCGTGCAGTGACTGTGGTTCCTCTCCATCGCTCGTTGTGTTGATTTCATCATGTCAACTTTGGTGATATTTTTTGCTGTTGAATCATATTGCAAATGCGTGTTACGTTTGCAATATTGCACGTTACGTTTGCAATATGATTCAATGGGCCTCAACATCACCAATTTGGCATGCTCAAAAACACTACATCAATGCAAAATTGACTGTCCCGATGAACTGGGGATGGCCGTGCAGTGACTGTGCTTCCTCTCCATGGCTTGATGGTGACATGAGAGAAGTGGGACTGTCGTTTTTTTAGCGATTTTTAAAAGGACTAGGGGCGCCCCATACTGGATGGGCACTGATGGAAGGTGCTCCCTACCCAACCGTGGACCCCTTGCACCACCCTAAAGGCATTTAAAACCATTCTAAAAAATTCATCCTGGTAACCCATTTTGGGTCACCATGTGCACGGATGCGCATTTGCAATATGTTTCAGCCTCCAGTATTTATGCTGCAGTAGTTTGTGTCGGGGGGCTAGGGTCAGTCTGTTACATCTGGAGTATTCTCTTGTCTTATCCGGTGTCCTGTGTGAATTTAAATATGCTCTCTCTAATTCTCTCTTTCTCTCTTTCTTTCTTTCTCTCGGAGGACCTAAGCCCTAGGACCATGCCTCGGGACTACCTGGCATGATGACTCCTTGCTGTCCCCAGTCCACCTGTCCATGCTGCTGCTCCAGTTCCCACTGTTCTGCCTGCGGCTACGGAACCCTGACCTGTTCACCGAACGTGCTTGTTGCACCCTCGACAACTACTATGATTATTATTATTTGACCATGCTGGTCATTTATGAACATTTTAACATCTTGACCATGCTCTGTTATAATATCCACCCGGCACAGCCAGAAGAGGACTGGCCACCCCTCATAGCCTGGTTCCTCTCTAGGTTTCTTCCTAGGTTTTTGGCCTTTCTAGGGAGTTTTTCCTAGGGAGTTTTTCCTAGCCACCGTGCTTCTTTCACATGCATTGCTTGCTGTTTGGGGATTTAGGCTGGGTTTCTTAACAGCACTTTGAGATTTCAGCTGATATACGAAGGGCTATATAAATAAATTTGATTTGACATTAACATCACAAATTTGGCATGCTCAAAAAAACTGCAGAAATGCATAATTGACTGTCCCAATGAACTGGGGATGGCCGTGCAGTGACTGGTTCCTCTCTATCGCCCATTGTGTTGATTTCATCATGTCAACTTTGGTGATATTTTTTGCTGTTGAATCATTTTGCAAATGCACGTTACGTTTGCAATATAGCGCGTTACGTTTGCAATATGATTCAATGGGCATTTAGCATCACAAATTTAGACATGCTCAAAAATACTGCAGAAATGCATAATTGACTGGCCCGATGAACTCGCCTGGCCGGGCAGTGACTGTGGTTCTTCTCCATTGCTCGTCACCCAGCAGTCAGCGTCCATCAGTCAATTAGATGTCATTCTGACACCAAACTGATACCATCTGACAGCAAATCCACTTTCTCCAACTCGTATAGAAGCCAACTATCACATATGTCAGAGAAGGCCCATAATTCAGTGCTTTCAATTTTAACCATAAAAAACCATAAAACACAGTTACGTTATAGCTGCGGGTCCAGCTCTGACAATATGTGTAGGCCTATGTGAGGCAACCCCGAATCCCAAGTTTCGGTGCGATAGGTCATTCGGTGCCCGAGCGATGGCCTTAATTGGTGCTGAAAATCCACTTTTTCAGGGCGTTACTACAGGGTCCCTGAATGAGCTATCGGACAGAGACATTGGGGTCCGTCTCTATGGGCCGAGGCGGTTTCAATGCACTTAGCCTTGCGACTCTGGGACATTTCTACATGTTGCCATGTCCGTGATATTGAAAATGAATTGAACATATTGCAAATGCACAAGGCGGTTTCTCGGTCTGAGAACCTACTAGAGCCACATAAATCACCGTGCACTATCGACTTGAGCTCTAGAACAGGTTTCTAAAATTTCGGAGCTCTAGGTCTGACGGTTCTTGAATCGTTTGAACGAAAGTAACGATTGAAGGCACTATAAGCCTCTAAGCCCCACACTATGTCCCTATGGCCAAATTGTGTGTGTGTGTTTTAGTTTTTTTTGCAAAAAGAATAGACACACATTGTCTTTGGGTTAGGCATATACAGAATCCTGAATATGAAGCCTCTACCTTAAGAATTGACTGAATGACACATGGTTGAGTTGCGTGATTTTCACTATCTGCAGGTTGGCCAAATGACAATAGCTCTTGGGTGTTTTTAACAACTTCCGGTAGCCACAGGAAGCTCTTACTCAACACACGTTGTCTTCGGGGTAGACATAAACAGAATCCTAAATAAGAAGCCTCTACCTTAACTTCTTGAGGCTACCTGGGACGTTAGCGTGCCACCTGTGGCGCACCCTATCAACAGCAGGTGCATTTCAAGAGCGGCAAATTTGAAACCAAATAAATGTACAAATTCAAATTTCTCAAACATACAACTAACTTACAGCCTTTGAAAGATAAACATCTTCTTAATCTAACCACGTTTACCGATTTCAAAAAGGTTTTACGGGGAAAGCATAAAGTTAGGTTATGTTAGGAGAGTACATTGACAATAGCTGTGTGCAATGCATTGTCGATTCAAAGACATGCCTCACCAAAACCATACAATCAGCTAAAATTATGCACTAACCTTTTACAATCTCCATCAGATGACACTCCTAGGACATTTTGTTAGACAATGCATGCATTTTTAGTTCTATCAAGTTCATATTTATATCTAAAAACAGTGTTTTACTATGGCGTTGATGTTCAGGAAATCGTTTCCCTCCAATACCGGCAGTCAAGTCATGACGACAAAATAATTAATTAATATTAGAAAACATTGCTAAAATATTATATTGTCATTCAAAGAATTATAGATTTACATCTCTTGAACGCAATGGACTTGTCAGATTTTAAATTAACCTTACTGGGAGATCACACTTTGCAATAATCTGAGCACTGCGCCAGACAAATACGCATCGCGATACAGACTAACCGCCATGTTGGAGGAATCTAAAATCGAAAATACTATATAAATAATCCATTACCTTTGATTCTCTTCATCAGATGTCACTTCCAAAGAGTCCCAGGTCCATAACGAATGTATTTTTGTTCAAAAAAGCTCATCATTTATGTCGAAAAACCTCCGTGTTGTAGCGCATGATCTAAGCCAGCCGGACTTCACTTCACTTCAAGAACGGAAAAAATATATTTCCGTTCGTTCAAACATGTCAAACGTTGTATCGCATAAATCATTAGGGCCTTTTTTAACCAGAACATGAATAAAATTCAAGGCGGACCATTGGGTTTTCTTTTAAAACGTTTCGGAATGAGAGTACCCACCATCAAATCGCGCGCCAGGGTGAATGATGGACCATCACGTTCCATGGCTCTTATTCGGTCAGATCTCACTGTAGAACACTCAAAACACTTTGTAAAGGCTGGGGACATCTTGTGGAAGCAATAGGAAGTGCCAGAATATAATTCACCCCCTTTGTTTTTCAATGGCATAGGCTCAAAGTCAATTCAACACATCAGGTATCCACTTCCTGTCAGAATCTGTCTCAGGGTTTTGCCTGCCAAATGAGTTCTGTTATACTCACAGACACCATTCAAACAGTTTTTGAAACTTTAGGGTGTTTTCTATCCATATATAATAAGTATATGCATATTGTAGTTACTGGGTAGGTGTAGGAGGCATTTAAAAATGGGCACATCTTTTTTCAAAAAATTCTCAATACTGCCCCCTATACCCTAACAGGTTAAGAATTGACTGAATGACAGATGGTTGAGTTGCGTGATTTTCATTATGTGCTGGTTATATGACAATAGCTCTAGGCTGTTTTTAACCATTTCCGGTTGTCACAGGACGCTCTTGCTCCACACACGTTGTCTTTGGGGTAGACATAAACAGAATCCTGAATATAAAGTCTCTACCTGAAGAATTGACTGAATGACACATGGTTGAGTTGGGTGATTTTCACTATCTGCAGGTTGCTTATATGACAATAGCTCTAGGGTGATTTTAACAACTTCCACTTGCTCCAGGAACCTTAGAATCGACACAGGTAAACCTCACAGTTGCCTGATGGATTCTTATAGAAGACAGGTTCATAAGGAATTCATAACCCACACAGGCTTCAGGTTGAATTTAGGAGAATAGTCAATGTATTCCTATGGGGAGAGAAGTCATTGCACACTTTTTGATCTAAACACCTTCTTTTCACTGTGAAGGGTTAATGCCACAGGGTCAAGGTTAGGCTTGCACATATCGGGAAGACCTAAGGATCGCTCCTGAGGTTGAATTGTGCTTCTAACCCTAACGGTTCTCTGACTGTCACCCAAAAGCACTTGACATATTGGTGCAGGCATCATTTTGGGCCTAGTTTTCTCACGGTCGCTGCGCTCAGACCGAGCGAGCTACGGTCAAGCGGGGCATCTCATTGAACTCGGCACAGCCTAGAGATAATGGTAATGCCATTGCAGGCTCTTTGTGCCTTTAAAACCTGTTAGGGCTAGGGGGCAGTATTGAGAATTTTTTGAAAAAATATGTGCCCAATTGTAACTGCCTATTACACCAACTCAGAAGCTAGAATATGCATATTATTGTTCAGGTTTGGATAGAAAACACCCTAAAGTTTCAAAAACTGTTTGAATGGTGTCTGTGAGTATAACAGAACTCATTTGGCAGGCAAAACCCTGAGACAGATTCTGACAGGAAGTGGATACCTGATGTGTTGAATTGACTTTGAGCCTATGCCATTGAAAAACAAAGGGGGTTAGGAATGTTTTGGCACTTCCTATTGCTTCCACAAGATGTCCCCAGCCTTTACAAAGTGTTTTGTGTGATCTACAGTGAGATCTGACTGAAGAAGAGCCATGGAACGGCGATGACCCATTAGACACCTGGCGTGCGATTTGATGGTGGGTACTCTCATTCCGAAACGTTTTAAAAGAGAACCCAATGGTCCGCCTTGAATTTTATTCATGTTCTGGTTAAAAAAGGCCCTAATGATTTATGCGATACAACAATGTTTGAACGAACGGAAATATATTTTTTCCGTTCGGGAAGTGAAGTGAAGTCCGGCTGGCTTAGATCATGTGCTACAACACGGAGGTTTTTGGACATAAATGATGAGCTTTTTTGAACAAAACTACATTCGTTATGGACCTGGGATTCTTTGGAAGTGACATCTGATGAAGAGAATCAAAGGTAATGGATTATTTACATAGTATTTTCGATTTTAGATCTCTCCAACATGGCGGTTAGTCTGTATCGCAATGCGTATTTTTCTGGCGCAGTGCTCTATAAGAGCCTAACGTTCAGATTCCTGTGTCAACCAGAAGTGCCTTAAAATGGTGTCATAGGGGCTGTTTTGAAGGGTTAAAAAGGTCAGATCTTTCCACAACTTCATATGTGTGACTAGGCAACCCTCATGAACTGTAAATCAGTCATTTATCCCATCAGATGTCAAAGAAAAGCTCTCTCACACACACACACACAGCAAGGATGGAGTGACACAGTGCGGTGCTTAAATAAACCTCGGAAATGGTCAGTTGTCACCCTGACCATCTCCGCCGGCTTTCTAACTATACTACCATTCTCTTCCCTAACCCCATGCATTATCTTCCTACTCTGTCTGCCCCTAACTGACTTAAAGTACATAGCGGAACAGATCTCATTGTGTTCTAAAAAGCCATTATGCGCACGCTCCAGAAAAGCTTGAGCCTTCCGCTCCTGCAGCTCCCTGAGCTGCGCATTCAGGGCTGTGGATCTCTCCCAGTCAATCGACCCTCCGAGGTTGCCTGCCTCGTACTCGAGTTCAGTCAACCTTTGGATACGATCCACCTCCCTCCTTTCCTCTCTTTTTTCCCTCTTGCAATATCCTAATATATAGGCCCTAATCCTTACCTTAACTAAATCCCACCACTCTAACACCCCCTCGCACATGGACCGGAGGCCTTCAAGCCCCCGAAAGAAACCAAAAAAGGCGTCGACAAAAGCTTGCTCCTCCAGCACATCCCGATCTAATTTCCAGTACCCCCTACCGAAGAGGCAGACTGGCGACCCCACCTGCAGGAGCACCCCGTCGTGATCTGAGAAGAACACAGGCAACAGCCGCCCAGACAACTGACCCAAAGACCTAGATAGGAAAATATAGTCAAGCCTCCGCGCAACCCCCCGGGAGTTGCGCCATGTGGGACCAGCCATTGTCGGAGTAGA
Source organism: Salmo trutta (assembly GCF_901001165.1). Taxonomy (NCBI): domain Eukaryota; kingdom Metazoa; phylum Chordata; class Actinopteri; order Salmoniformes; family Salmonidae; genus Salmo; species Salmo trutta. Next base: position 3,230,047 of record NC_042980.1, on the reverse strand, counting down.
GTGCAGGCCTCCATCAACCAGAACATGGCAAGCCATTAGCCCGGTGATGGCGCCTGCTCTACTCTCACCAACTGACCCTAAATCTATGTTGAAATCCCCTCCGATCACCAAGTGCCTATTTGTGACACACAGGGCCGCCAGACAGTCCACCATCTCCCTCCTGTCTGCCGCCACCTGTGGCCCGTACACCCCACTTAACCTATATCTACCCTCCCTAAATATTACATCTATCCTTAAAACCCTCCCCTGCATTATAACAAAAGTGCTCTCTATTTTAATCTCCCTATTCCCACACAAAACCCTACCCCTGTTGAGTGCACCCCTCCTATACCCCAATACGAATCTCCCTCATCCCACTCCCTCCTAAATCTATTTACATCCCCTCCATCCCTCAGGTGAACCTCCTGTAAAAAACAGAAATCAAACCCCAAACCCTCTAAATAACTAAAAACCGCCCTCCTCTTAACAAAATCCCTTAATCCCCTTACATTTAAACTAAGAATAGAAACAAAGTTTTATTTATAAATAAAAACAAAGAAACCCTCACCCCCAAAACACACAAAATAAAAAGGAGGCTCACCCGATGCTCCCCTGCTCCATCTCATCCAGCGGGGACGTCCTCTCCTCTCCTGACGCCTCCCCGTCTTCCTCCATCTCCCCAATCCAGGATGCAGGAATGGTGTTGGGCACCCAAGTGCCCGGCATCCTGGATTGGCCACCCAAATCCTCCATCTCCCCGCTGGCTGGGCAGAAAAAATGGGACCCTGCATCACCAAAAGGGACCGCGGCACCCCAGTCCGCAGCTCCTGAGCCCCTCCCGGGAGATCCAGTTCCCCCAGCGTTCCAGTGACCGTGGAATCCAACGAGGTCACTGAGGTTTCCCCCTCCTTCCCTCCTTTTTTTTCCCATTGCTCTCTTGGAATCCCCCCCAGCGCTCTCCTTCTTGCCTTCCATGGCACGCCTCTTCCCTTTCCTCTTCGGTGTGGGCGGCAAAAGGGAGACAACGCCCCCCCCTCCCTGCCAGCTCCTCCACCATGCCCCTCATCTCCTCCACCAGGGCACTTGACATGTCGCTGTCCCTCCATCCCCCCTCCAAATCCCCCTCTGGGCCTGTCTCCGTGTCCTTCTCCACCTCCTCTCTCACCGCTGTTGCCGTCTCCGCTCTCTTGCCTTCTTCCTCTTCGTGACCCTCCTCCCCATCTGCTCGGGCCTTCTCGCTCCTTTGCCCCTCTTCTCTAGGGGCCACCTTCTCCTCCCGTGCTGTCTCTCCATCCGGGCCCGCTCCGGTGTCCTTGTTCTCTCTTCCCCCATCCCCTGCTCTCCCTCCAGCTGCAGACTCGTATGACCTATGACGAGCCGGGCAATCCCGCAACAGGTGTGCTGACGAGCCACACCCGTGGCAAGCCTTAGGCTCGTCACAGTCCTTGGCCTCATGCTCAGCCGATCCACAGAATCTGTACTTCCTAGTGCTGCACGAGGCCACGGTATGACCGTAGGCCATACAATGCCTGCAGAATGGAGGCTGACGGGCATAAAATAATGTCCCCCTGTCAGTCCCCAGGGAGAACATTGCAGGGGTATGGAGGTAGCCTCCCAAACCCTTAGGGTCCTCCCTGAGCAAAGCCTGGAATCCTCTCCTCCCATTCCAGAAGCCCAGGGGATCCCTGAGGAGCCTTGCTGAGGATACATTGTCCATATATCTCCCCAGAAAGGTCCTCACCTCTTTGTCCTTGACATGCGGGTTGTAGAGGTTAACAGTCACCACCCTGAAGTTGTTCCTTGCCAGGCTTGATACTTCGTAATGGCATATCGGAAGATCTCCTCCCACCTCTTTCACTTTTTTCAAAACCTCGTCGTGTCTTAGCTCAGTGTAGAAGGTCACGTCAAAATCTCCCTCCATCGGGTTCCCCTGGAGACAGAAAACGTCTTTCACGGCCAGCTTCAATGCTCCCATCAGTACAGTCCTTCTGAAGGTTTCTCTCCCGGCTGGCTCCTGCTCCTTATTCCTCCACGCAAACCGAACCGTATTTGCCAGTCCCATCCCTAGGACTGACCTGCTGGATGGATTGCGCGCCATCTCCTCCTCGACAATGGCGCCCTCAAAAAAAAATTGTTGGAAAAGTATCCAAACAAAACTTACCGGCCTTCGGCTTTTGACTAAGGGGTTACGGCACCGCAGTACCAAACTTGAACTTAGCAAAAAGGCTGACAAGCAATAACCCACAAATTGACCCTTGCACCCGCCGGGCCCCCGGGGGTCTCGGCAGACCTCAGCGGTTTGGCAAAAGTTGTCTTCTCCCCACCCGACGCTGCCCTGGTGATAAGCGGGTTTTTTTTTAACAAGTCGCTAATGCGTCTTTAAGTCACTAGCTCTTTAAGCCTAGTGCGACTATTTGTTCAAAGCCCGGCACACACGCCAGTCGTCGTCGGGCTTGAACTCAATTGCCCGAGCGACTACTTTGAGTGGAAAAATACGCCGGTCGGTCAGCCGGCTTCAAGTCAAACGCCTGAGCAAAAAGTCTCGGCGTCATCTCTGTCAATTTCTCTTGAAACAAGATACCGGGCTCTGCCAGAAGCAAAGCCCTTCCAAAAATATGTTGAACTCGTAAGTGTTCCTCTCCACGGAAGTCTTTAGTAAAAGGCGAAAGGCTTGTGCGTAATGAAGAGAAACCAGAGTCGTATGGAAGTCAGAGGTCGGGGCCCGAGACACACACTGTGCACTCTAGGCCGGGTGCCCGCGGGTGGTTCCCGAACCCACTCTTCCAAGTTTGAGGGCTGTGGGTAAAAATTCACAGACAGACAGACAGACAATCCTGGTGAAGTGATTGTATTTTTTGGGGGGGTCAAAAACAGAGACAGACAGACAGACAGACAGACAGACAGACAGACAGACAGACACACACACAGAGACACACACACACAGAGACACACACACAGAGACACACACACACACACACACACACACAGAGACACACACACACACACACACACACACACAGAGACACACACACACACACACACACAATCCTGGCCAATGTTTTTTTTTTAAAGTAAAATGGCGGGAAAACGGGGGACCCCATGAAGGGGGCTTCGCCCTTGTTTCAGTTTGGATGATTCTTCTTTTTTCATTCCTTCTCTTCTTCTGCTAGCTGTTTTACATAGCTTTGTGTATTTCTTTTTCCTTGACAATGAGAGAAAAGTGTTGCACCGTTCCCGGAGGTACTGCAATACCGGGTCGATGCGTGGAGCGGACGGAGCAAGCCCCATTTCCGACTCCCTGTTCGAAAAATCCATTTAATATGTAGTCCCCCGATGGGGGACGTATCAGATAAGAACAGATTTTTTTTAATTTTAATTTTTAATTTTTTTTATTTAACCAAACCATTCATTGTAAACACTTTACATTTCCAAAATACTGGACATTTCAAAACCGGGACATGGAAAAAACCACATAATCAAACAAACAGTAAATACACTTTGGCCAACCACTGCAACAAGGCCTCTTACTCATAAAGATACTTCCAGCGTTCCTTAGAGGCATGGAAGCCGTATTTGTCCACATCGAAATCAAATCTTTTCCTCAGATCGGCTCAGACCCTACTTACCACTCCACCCACTCCCCAGTCCACATTGGATTTAACCAAAACCGCCCTTGAATCCCACAGAGCTACCTTCCCCAAGGAAATCAAAAGCCAGATTAAAAAGGATCCCCTCCCGCTCCTGATCCCCAAACCCCGCCTCAACATAACTGCATCAAAGGATAGAATCCCCAGCATCTGGAAGAAGGAGCCCAAATCCCCCCAAACCCTCCTGGCAAAGGAGCACTCCCAAAATTTGTGACGGAGCGTCTCCTTGCCTTCACACCCTTCCCTTGGGCATATCTTGACCTTTGACAGGCCATGCCTGTAAAGGACCTCCCTAACTGGCAGACGCCCATGTATACACAACCAATTTAGATCCTTCAACCTGTTAGAGAGACCCTTTTGCTGAATTACCTGCCACACCACCGGCCCTACCCCATAGACACCGACAGGACCCCGCTTAGCCACCAAGGTCCTGTATAAAGCCCTGTGGTCCATGCAGAGCAGAACCTCCTGGCACTCAGTGTGCCTTCTGCTCCACTTCACCGCATGTTTAAAATGAGCCGGGAGGGATTCCGCCTTAGGTCGGGAGTTATCCCAGGCTACCAACCTCCGCAGAGGGAAAAATAGCCAAAACAAAGCAAAAGCCTTGAAACCATGGTTACAAGGGTTAACCAGACTTTTACATATTGAAGAAAAGAAAATAGTGTCTAACTTCAGAGGGATGTCAGGAACTTCCCTTCCTCCCTCCTCCACTGATTGCACCATCCAGTCCCCTTTTACATACTCATAGCCTCCCCAAACAAAAGAAAAAATGGTTCTGGTGAGCCCACCCTGGTGCGCACTTTCGCGATCCTCTGCCCCCAGTTAATTCCCTCGCTACCTGTCACTTCAAAATCCACTCCCAGGACCCTCATAGGCCCCGAGCAGAGCGGGAGGCCACTGAGGCCTTCCTCTCTCCCTGCCCATGGTCCAAAAAACTTGACTGAGGATTTCCCCAGGTTGACCCTAGCCCCGGATGCCTGTCCGAACTCCCCCAGGACCTCCACCGCCCTGGCGACACTCCCCTCGGATGTTAGAAACAAAGTCATGTCGTCCGCATACTCGGAGATCTTGACCTCTGAAGAGCCCCCACCAGGGGGCCAGAGGCCCCTAATACGTGCATCTGCCCGAATGGCTGCTGCCAGCGGCTCCATGTACAACACAAAGAGCAGTGGAGACAACGGGCAGCCTTGACGTGCCCCAGTCTGCTGAGGAACCACCTCCCCTGCATGCCCATTTACCAAAACCCTACTTCCCACTGCAGAGTATAGAATCTCCACCCACCTCATAAACCCAGCCCCAAAACCCATCCTTTCCAACACTGAAAAGAGGAACCCATGGTGCACCTTATCAAAAGCTTTTTCCATGTCTAAGCCCACCAACATGAGGTGCACCCCTCTGTCCTGGGCCCAAGCAATACAGTCCCTCACCAGACTCAGGTTCCGTTGTATGGACCTCCCCTCCACCCCACAGGTCTGGTCCTCATGTATGACATGGGGCAGAGCCTTCCTTATGCGGCCCGCAAGGACACGGGCTACCACCTTATAGTCTGCACACAGTAGCGTAATGGGCCTGTAAATCCCCAGGTTATCCCTTTCCCCTTTCTTGTAAAGCAGCGTCAAAATCCCCTCCCTCATTGAAGACCCCAGGAGCCCTGAATCATATACCGCCTTAACTACCAACAGAAAATCTCCCAAAAGGTAACATAAAACTCCCAGGGAAGCCCATCGCAAAATGGCACCTTGTTGGTTGGTAAACCCCGCAAAGCAGCCTCAACCTCCGCAAGCTCGAAAGGGCGATCGAGATCAGAGGCTTCCTCCGGGGGAACCTTTTTCCTCAAAAAACCCAGAAAGACGTGTTCTTTCGACCCATCTATGTCCTTTTCCCTAAAGGACTCTTGGTAGAAAGATGACGCTGCTTCCACCATCCCCTTTGGGTCCGAAACCATTCCCCCCTTTTCTGTTCGCAGCTGAGCAATAACTGCTTTGGCATGGGCAGCATTTATCTGTTTGAAAAAATATGAGCTGCTAGCCTCACCAAACTCGAACTTATCTCGTTGACACCTAAAGAGAAAGTCCCTGGCCTTACCCTGAAAATACAGGCCCAACTTACTTTTTAAAACCTCCATCCTCTCCACATCCCTCCCCTCACCCTTATTCTCGGCTGACACCAAAGCAGTCAGCTCCCCCTGAAGCCGCCGAAAAACCTCCCTGTCTGCTCGGGCCTTAGCGACACAGTGCGAAATAGCCAGGGTGCGCACATTGCGCTTTACGCACTCCCACCATTCAACTAGGGAGCCAAAAAAAGGCTTGAGGTCCCCCCATAGCTCATAATGGGATTTAAAAGCCTCCCTAAAGGAAAGATCCGCCAAAATTTGGGAATTTAATTTCCAAAACCCTCTTCCAAATATTGGCACGTCTACCGAGAACACTACCTGGACTTGGCAATGGTCAGAAAACCAGACCGGAGAAACAGTGACTTGCGATATTGGCACAGATACAGGTAAAAAAATGAAATCTATACGACTACGGGAACCCCTTGAATTTGCCCATGTCATACCCTCCCCCTTGGGGTCGCAGACTCTGAAGGAGTCCCTAAAATAAAATTCTTTAACCACAGAAACCAAATAGGGAAGGCTAAAGTCCCCCGTACCTTCGAAAGAGACATTGAAGTCCCCACCCAAAACCACAGTTCGGTTAGTAACACAAACATCTGGCAGAGCCAAAAAAAGATCTTTCCTACCTCGAGGCTCTGCAGGTGCATAAATGTTAATAAAACTAAACTTCGCCCCCCTCCAATCTGCATCAACCACTAAAACCCTCCCCTGTATAACAGAAAAGGAACCCACCACACAAAAGTCCCTATCCCCAAACAAAATCCCCACCCCAGAGGAGTGCACCCCCCCTATCCCCCATCTGGACTCTCCCTTCGCCCACCCCCTTGAAAAAACAGGAACATCCCCCATATCCCTTAAATGAACTTCTTGTAGAAAACAAACCTGGAAGGAGACACAGGAAAGGTACTGAAACACCCCTCCTCTCTTCCCCATATCCCTTAATCCCCTTACATTCACTGTTATTACTGTAAAAAGTGCCATAAAAAATAAATAAGAAAATAAGCAAGATCACCCAGCGTCTCCATACAGTCTGTCAGATAGGAGCCTCCCCCATCCCACTGTCACTCACCCCTTCCAGGTACTGGTCACTGTTCGGCGTGCCTGGTGCCACGAAAGAGCGTTCAGGGCTGGAAAAGTCCACACAGGCTGATACCTGTCCGCAGGCCAACGACTCTTCCCCAGGACTGGAAGTGTGGTCTCCCCCTGACAGTACCTGTGCACAGTCCATTGAGGCCTCCTCAGGATTGGTGTCCATCTCCGTGGTGCCTGTCCCAGGAAGCGCAGGAACCAAGCAGGTCCCCTGGACCTGCTCCCTAGACCTCCCCACCGAGGCTTCAGAGGCTGCTAATGCAGGAACCTTCAAGACAACAGGATCCTGGGTCTCGGCCCCCACATCTGACCCTTATTCCCCGGTATCAGGATTCAGCATTGTGAACCGGTTGGAGATGGCCACCGAAGGCCTCCTGTGTTCTTCCATCGCTACCCGACCAGCGACCCTCCTCCTCTTCTTTCTTTTCCCCTTGTACACACTCTCCATTGTCTGAAGATGCCGATCCAGTCGACCCGCCCCCCGAAGATGACCTCATCTTCCGCGAGAGGGTTCGGGTAGCCGAGTCGTCTGACATCTCACTCAGCATACTATCCTCCCAGGCTCCCGTCAGCAGCTCCATCTCCTCCACAGTCCCCTTCGGACTGCCCTCCTTTACTGCACTTTCCCCTGGGGTTTTTGCCACCTCCTCTGCTGCCGCTCGGATTTCCTCAAGGACCTCCTCTATTGGCCGGAGGGGAGAGCCCACAGCACCTTCCTCGGGGCCTTCACTGGCTGCCTCCGCATAGGTCCTTTGCCTATTTGGACAGTCTTTAAACAAGTGGCCCTGCTTCCCACAGCCATTGCAGACTCGAGCCTCCCTGCAGTTGGCTGCCCCGTGACCTGGTTTCCCGCAGTTTCTGCACTTCAGCAGATTGCACCCCGTGGCCAAATGACCGAAGCTATGGCAGTGCCTGCAAAAAATTGGTTGGCCTGAATAAAACAGGTACCCCCGGTCCACTCCAATGGAGAAATAGGCTGGTGGGTGCACCAACTTATCTGCTCCTTCCGGATCCCTGTTCAGTGCAACACGGAATTGCCTCCTCCCTGACCAGATCCCATACCCGTCCCTTAGGTACCGCACCCCGGGACTCACTTTCCCAAACCGGCCTAGGAACGCCACGATGCTGTCATCCCCCACATAGGGATTGTAGATATGCACGGTATTGACCTTTAGATCCAACCGGCACTAGGGGACAACCTGAAAGTTTAAAAATGGCTCACTGGCTTCCTTCCCTTTGCAGGTGTCCATACACCGCCTGTACAAGGCCTCGCCATTTAGAGACAGGTCGTAGCCCTCCGCCGCCATGTTCCGCTGCAGGCAGAAAACTTGCCCTGGGTCCACCCTTAACCCTTCAATGATCACCGTCCTGATGAACCATTCTCTATTGCCAATTTGCTTGCCCTTGTTCTTCCAAACAAACTGCAACGTATTGCGCAGTCCAGCCCCTCTGGCTGACTTGTAGATCCTGCCCTCCGGCCAATCGGCTTTGGACTAAGAGTGTTATGGCACCTCGGTACCCAACCTGATCTTAGCCAAAAGGCCGAGAAGCGATAACCCACAAATTGACCCCTGCACCCGCCGGGCCCCCGGGGGTCTCGGCAGACCTCAGCGGTTTGGCAAAAGTTGTCTCCTCCCCACCCGACGCTTCCCTGGTGACAGGCGGGTGTTTTTTTAACAAGTCGCTAATGCGTCTATTAGTGACTAGCTCTTTAAGCTTAGTGCGACTATTTGTTCAAAGCCCGGAAAACACGCCATTCGTCGTCGGGCTTGAACTCAATTGCCCGAGCGACTACTTTGAGTGGAAAAATACGCCGGTCGGTCGGTCAGCCGGCTTCAAGTCAAACGCCTGAGCAAAAAGTCTCTGCGTCATCTCTGTCAATTTCTCTTGAAACAAGATACCGGGCTCTGCCAGAAGCAAAGCCCTTCCAAAAATACGTTGAACTCGTAAGTGTTCCTCTCCACGGAAGTCTTTAGTAAAAGGCGAAAGGCTTGTGCGTAATGAAGAGAAACCAGAGTCGTATGGAAGTCAGAGGTCGGGGCCCGAGACACACACTGTGCACTCTAGGCCGGGTGCTCGCGGGTGGTCCCCGAACCCACTCTTCCAAGTTTGAGGGCTGTGGGTAAAAAATCACAGACAGACAGACAGACAGACAATCCTGGTGAAGTGATTGTATTTTTTGGAGGGGTCAAAAACAGACAGACAGACAGAGACACACACACACAGAGAAACACACACAGAGACACACACACACACAGAGACACACACACACACACACAGAGACACACACACACACACAATCCTGGCCAATGTTTTTTTCTTTTTAAGTAAAATGGCGGGAAAACGGGGGACCCCATGAAGGGGGCTTCGCCCTTGTTTCAGTTTGGATGATTCTTCTTTTTTCATTCCTTTTCTTCTGCTAGCTGTTTTACATAGCTTTGTGTATTTCTTTTTCCTTGACAATGGGAGAAAAGTGTTGCACCGTTCCCGGAGGTACTGCAATACCGGGTCGATGCTTGGAGCGGACGGAGCAAGCTCCATTTCCGAACTCCCTGTTCGAAAAATCCATTTAATATGTAGTCCCCCGATGGGGGACGTATCAGATATTAAACTGATAAGAACAGATTGATTTTTTTTTAGAAAAAATTATTTATTACATTCAATACCATTCATTCTTACAAAATCATACAGTCATTCAAATTCAAATCATACTGGCATTTTTAAATTATAATGTAATCCAAAACAAAAACTCAGGGGAGCAACGTCCCTCCCCGTCATCCTACACACTAACTTTCCCTATCTCCCCGTCCCTAATCTAAAATAACCCCAGCCCTAATCCCCCCTTCCATCTCTCCCGGGCAGCATGCTGCCCCCACTTCCTCTCCTCCCTCTTCATCCTCCCTCTCAAATCTCCTTCCACCCTCCTCACTATCCCTTCCACCCCACAATCTCTCCCTGTCTTAACCATGTTCTGCCTGGCTTCCCACAGCCCCCGCTTAAAGAGGCTCATGAGAAGCCAGAGCAGAAACCTATCCCTATCCGTTCCCCTCGCTCTCCCTACACCTCTCTCTAACCTAGCCCACGTCAAAACAAAATCCCCTCTAACTCTTCCTAACAACACCCGTGCCTTTGCCCATACTACTCCGGCAATGGCACAGTCCCAAAAGACATAGCGCACAGTCTCCTCCCTGCCACAAGAAGGTCTTGGGCAGGTGGGGGATCGCGCCCAGCTATGCAAGTACATGGTGGAGCGTACCGGCAAAAAACTTGTGGAGGCTCAACCAATTCAGGTCCTTGAGCCTGTTGTCCAGACCCCGCGCCTGCACTCCCTCCCAGACCACTGCCGGGATGCCCACTACAGGTGCTGGACTTACTGCCCGTCTGACCTCCTCGTACAGGTGCCTGTGATCTAAACCTACTTGGGCGACTTCAACCTCGGGGTGCGCACGCAGCCACTTGGCCGCATGGCCAAAGTGCCACGGCAGCTGTTCCGCCCGAGGACCTGTGTTAGACCACACCATTACACTTCTCGCCTGATACGAGAAGAACACCCGCAGGAGGTAACCGGACGGGTGTAGTACTGGCTGAGCAAGCTCCGTCAACAGAAAATAAACAAAAATGGCGTCCAGCTTGAGGGGGAGATGTGGTACCCCCCTACCTCCCACCCCGATGGGACAGATCATGCGTGCCCTGGCGACCCACTCGTACCTGCCACCCCACATGAACTGAAACACCAGCCTCACTAGAGGCCTCCTCAGACAAGCCGGCAATGGGTAGATGTACGCCAAGTACAATAGAGATGGCAATACATCCACCTTGAGAACCAGGACCTTGCCTAAAAAGGACAAAGACCTAGCCCTCCACATCGCCAACTTCTTCTGTACCACTGCAATACCCATGTTCCAGTTCAGCGTCGCTGAGCCAGAGGTCTCAAAATGGACCCCGAGAATCCTCAGGGCCCCGTTACAGAGAGATAACCCTCCGGGCACATCCGTCCTACCACTCCATCTTCCGAAAAACTTAACGGAAGACTTTGCGTGGTTAAGAACCGCCCCCGACGCTCGGGTGAAGTCCCCAATGATGGCAAGGGACCTTGTCAGGCACGAGTCCTTGCAAAGCAGCAAGGATGTGTCGTCGGCGTACTGTGTCAACTTGACACGGAGACCTTCACTTCCAGGGATCAGCAAGCCCTCCACCCCTGTGTCTGCCCTAATGGCAGCCCCCAGAGGCTCCATGTACAGAACGAAGAGGAGAGCCGAGAGCGGGCATCCCTGCCTGACCCCAGACGAGAGGTCAAAAACGTCACCTAAGTGACTGTTTACGCTAACTCGGCACCCCGCTCCGACATATAATGTACGGATCCATCCTATAAACTTCTCCCCAAATCCTATTCTACCTAACACCCTGAATAGAAAGGATCTATTCACGCAATCAAAGGCTTTCGCCTGATCCAGTGCTGCTACCATTAAAGGCAGCCCACTATCTTCTTCCCAAGCGATGGAGTCCCTGATCAACTGTAGGTTCCATCTGATCGAGCGACCCTCTACCCCGCACGTCTGATCCTCATGGACGACGTAGGGAAGGGCTGTGCGCAACAGGTCTGCTAAAACCTTTGCAAGTATCTTGTAATCTACGCACAGCATGGTCAACGGCCGCCAGTTGCCAAGGTCGGTTGTTTCCCCCTTCTTATAAAGAAGTGACAGCACACCGACAGCCATTGATCCCCCGGGACCCCCGTCTCAAGGATGGCCTTCAAGACTTCGAGGACCACTGGTCCAAGTATACCCCAAAACTTGAGGTAAAACTCGGCCGGGCAGGCCATCCATCCCAGGCACCTTCCCTTTTCCCATCCTCCTGAGAGCACTCTCAACCTCTTCGAGGGAGATCTGAGCCTCCATCACATCTCTAATGTCCTCCGGCAATTGCCGGGACAAGTGTTCTAAAAACACATTTCCCTGCTCTACATCTATTTCCCTTTCCTTAAATAAACCTCGGAAATGATCAGTTGTCACCCTGACCATTTCCTCCGGTTTTCTAACTATGCTACCATCTTCTTTCCTCACCACGTGCATTATCTTCCTACTCTGTCTGCCCCTAACCGACTTAAATAACATAGCGGAACAAGTCTCATTATGTTCTAGAAAGCCATTATGCGCCCGCTCCAGGAAAGCTCGAGCCTTCCGCTCCTGCAGCTCCCTGAGCTGCGCCTTCAGGTCAGTGGATCTCCCCCAGTCAATCGACCCGCCGAGGTTGCCTGCCTCGTACTCGAGTTCGAGTAACCTTTGGATACGATCCACCTCCCTCCTTTCCTCCCTTTTTTTCCTCCTGCAATATCCTATTATAAAGGCCCTAATCCTTACCTTAACTAAATCCCACCACTCTAACACCCCCTCACACATGGACCGGAGGCCTTCAAGCCCCCGAAAGAAACCAAAAAAGGCGTCAACGAAAGCTTGCTCCTCCAGCACATCCCGATCTAATTTCCAGTACCCCCTACCGAAAAGGCAGACTGGCGGCCCCACCTGTAGGAGGACCCCGTCGTGATCTGAGAAAAACACAGGCAACAGCCGCCCAGACAACTGACCCAAAGACCTAGGTAGAAAAATATAGTTGAGCCTCCGCGCAACCCCCCGAGATTTGCGCCATGTGGGACCAGCCATTGTCGGAGTAGAGTGCAGGCCTCCATCAACCAGACCATGGCAAGCCATTAGCCCGGTGATGGCGCCTGCACTACTATCCCCCACTAACCCTAAATCTATGTTAAAATCCCCACCTATCACCAAGTGCCTATTTGTGACACACAGGGGCGCCAGACAGTCCACCATCTCCCTCTGTCTGCCGCCACCTGTGGCCCATACACCACCACTAACCTATACCTACTATCCCTAAAAGTGACATCCACCCCCAACACCCTCCCCTGCATTACAACAAAAGTACCCTCTACTCTAACCTCCCTATTCCCAAACAAAATCCCCACCCCCGTAGAATGAACCCCACCTATACCCCAAATTGACTCCCCCCTATCCCACTCCCTACTAAACCTGAAGACATCCCCTCCATCCCTCAGGTGAACCTCCTGTAAAAAACAAACATCAAAACCCACCCCTTCCAAAAAACTAAAAACCGCCATCCTCTTAACAAAATCCCTCAAACCCCTAACATTTAAACTAAAAAAAATTATAGAAAGTTTTAATTATAGATTAAAACAAAAACCCTCATTTCAAACAAACAATAAACCAAAAATAACAAAAAAACAGGAGACTCACCCGATGCTCCCCTGCTTCAGCTCATCCGGTGGGAACGTCTTTTCTCCTGACGTCCCCCCGTCCTCCATTTCTCCAACCCAGGATGCAGGCATGGTGTTTGGCCTTGGAGTGCCCTGCATCCCGGGTTCCCCACCAACACCCTCCATTCCTCCCTCGCTGTATGCTTCTGGGTCGAGAGTAGGGGTCCCCAACTCCCCAAACAGGAGCTGAGATCCCCCCCCCGAGAACCAGCTCTGATCCTCACCCTCCACCAAATGTTGAGGGGCTGAGGAAGCCAGCGAGGACAAGGGCTTTCTTCCCTCCCCCATCACTCGCTTGGCCACCCCCTCCCCCCCACACCCTCCTCCCTCTCACAACCTTCCGAGCCCCCCCTCCTCTTCCCTTTCTTCTTTGGTGTTGGAGGTAGCGGGGAGACACCACTCCCCCTCCCCGCCAGCTCCTCCACCATTCCCCTCATCTCTTCAACGAGGGCACTCGACAGGCTGTCCCCCCACTCCTTCCCTCCTTCTGCTCCTTCTTCTGGTCCCGTCTTCGCTTCTCCCTCCATTTCTGTCACCGTTCTCTCCTCCACCTTCTCTATCTCCACCGTCCCAGTCTCCTTCTTCTCGCTCCTCCACCTCCTTCCACCTCCTCTCCTTTTGTTCCGGCCTTCTCTGCTCCTCGCCTCTCTCCTCTCGCAGCCTCCTTCCTCACGTCCTCTTCCTGTGCCGTCCTTTCCCCTGTGCCATTACTGTCATCCGCTCTCTTTCGTTCTCTCCTCCCTCCATCCCCCGTTCCCCCTCCAGCTGCAGAGGCGTATGACCTTTGACGAGCCGGGCAATCACGCCACAGGTGTGCAGATGAACCACACCCGTGGCAAGCCTTGGGCTCGTCACAATCTTTGGCCTCGTGCTCTCCAGACCCACAGAACCTGCACTTTCTGGTGTTGCACGAGGCCAGGATATGACCGTAGGCCATACACCTCCTGCAGAACGGAGGCTGACGGGCATAAAATAATGTCCCCCTGTCAGCCCCCAGGGAGAACATCGCCGGGGGATGGAGGTAGCCACCCAATCCCTTCGGGTCCTCCCTGAGAAGGATCTGGAACCCTCTCCTCCCGTTCCAGAATCCCAGGGAGTCCCTGAGGTGCCTTGCTGAGGAGACGTTGTCGGCGTATCTCCCCAGAAAGGTCCTCACTTCCTCGTCCTTCACATGCGGATTGTACATATTGACGGTGACCACCCTGAAATTGTTCCTTGCCAGGCTGGTCACCTCGTAATGACACAGGGGCTTTGCACCTTTCCCTTCCTTCACTTTCTTCATTATGTCCTCATGTTTCTCCTCCGTGTGGAAGGTCACATCGTAGGCTCTCTCCATTGGGTTACCTTGTAGGCAGAGGACATCTTTTACTGATAATTTTAGATTCCCCATCAGAATGGTCCTTCCAAATGTCTCCCTCCCAAATGGTTCCATATCCTTTTTCTTCCACGCAAACCTCACCGTATTTGCCAATCCAATCACTGGAACGGACCTGTTCTGTCTGTTATTCTCCATTTTTCCAAGAAAGCTCTCTTTTACAAAGAAGCCAAAAAATAAGGATAACCGGGAAAAAAAACCCCGACTGCTAGAATAAAGAAAACAATTCTTTCCTCCCTCCTGCCTTCCTTCGACCAGCGGGCTTTAGGACACCTCAGTGCCAAGCTTGTATCTGAGCCAAAAGGCCGAGAAGCGATAACCCACAAATTGACCCCTGCACCCGCCGGGCCCCCGGGGGTCTCGGCAGACCTCAGCGGTTTGGCAAAAGTTGTCTCCTCCCCACCCGACGCTTCCCTGGTGACAGGCGGGTGTTTTTTTAACAAGTCGCTAATGCGTCTTTAAGTGACTAGCTCTTTAAGCCTAGTGCGACTATTTGTTCAAAGCCCGGAAAACACGCCATTCGTCGTCGGGCTTGAACTCAATTGCCCGAGCGACTACTTTGAGTGGAAAAATACGCCGGTCGGTCGGTCGGTCAGCCGGCTTCAAGTCAAACGCATGAGCAAAAAGTCTCGGCGTCATCTCTGTCAATTTCTCTTGAAACAAGATACCGGGCTCTGCCAGAAGCAAATGCCTTCCAAAAATACGTTGAACTCGTAAGTGTTCCTCTCCACGGAAGTCTTTAGTAAAAGGCGAAAGGCTTGTGCGTAATGAAGAGAAACCAGAGTCGTATGGAAGTCAGAGGTCGGGGCCCGAGACACACACTGTGCACTCTAGGCCGGGTGCCCGCGGGTGGTTCCCGAACCCACTCTTCCAAGTTTGAGGGCTGTGGGTAAAAAGTCACAGACAGACAGACAGACAGACAGACAATCCTGGTGAAGTGATTGTATTTTTTGGGGGGGTCAAAAACAGACAGACAGACAGACACACAGAGACACACACACACATACATACAGAGACACACACACACACACGATCCTGGCCAATGTTTTTTTTTTTTTTAAGTAAAATGGCGGGAAAACGGGGGACCCCATGAAGGGGGCTTCGCCCTTGTTTCAGTTTGGATGATTCTTCTTTTTTCATTCCTTCTCTTCTTCTACTAGCTGTTTTACATAGCTTTGTGTTTTTCTTTTTCCTTGACAATGGGAGAAAAGTGTTGCACCATTCCCGGAGGTACTGCAATACCGGGTCGATGCGTGGAGCGGACGGAGCAAGCCCCATTTCCGACTCCCTGTTCGAAAAATCCATTTAATATGTAGTCCCCCGATGTAGTCCCCCGATGACGTATCAGATATTAAACTGATAAATACAGATTTTTTTTTTTTTTACAAAATATATTTATTACGTTCCATGCCTTTCAATACAAAACCATATATCAATCAAAATCAGAACTAGGCATTTTAAACTACAACACAAACTCTAAAACCCCAAAACAAAGACTCGGGGAAGCGTCTTCCCTCCCCTTCCCTCCTTCAAACCAAAACCCATACCCACATCAAATAACCAAAAACAAACTCACCCTATACTCCCGACCGACGGGGACGCCTCCTCCACTCCTGACGCTCCTCCGTCGGCCACCATCCCCCCTCCCCTGGATGTGGTAACAGCGCCCGGCCCACTCTCACCCTGCGTCCTGTGCCCCACGCTCAAGTCTACCACCCTGCCCTCTTCCTGACTCTGGCCTGGGGACCCCACGCCCCCAAACAGGAAGCTTAAACCTCCCTCCATCGCCCAATCCTGGGCCATGCCTGGGAGGTCCAGCTCAGACAGGGGTGTGAAGGTAAAAGAAGAGGGAGCCCACGAGGGCCCTGCATCCTCTTCCTCCCATCCCCCCTGATCTGCCCTCCCCCCTCTTCTACCACCCCTCCTTCTCGGGCGCTCCCCCCTCTTCGACTTCTTGTGTGGTGGAGTAAACGGCAAAATGTTTTCATAAATCGCATCTTTCTCCAACTCTACCTGTGTTCCCACCACAACACTGTCCCCCCACTCCTTCACCCCCTCTCCTTCTGGTCCCGCCACCGATGTCTTCTCTGTCTCCTTCCTCTCCGATGCCTTCTCAGTCTCCATCTTCTCTGATGCCTTCTCGGTCTTCCTCTCTGATGCCTTCTCTGTCTCCTTCCTCTCCACCACTATCCTCTCTGGCCCCTCCACTCTCCTGACTCCTTCCTCCTCCTCTCCTTCGGCCTCCTGCCCTTCTGGTTCCACCATGACCGTTTCTTCCTTGTCTTTTTCTCCTCCCGCTTCCGCCTTCTCCTCCTCCTCCACCCGTGCGTCCGCTCCCTCTGCTCCAGCACTCGGTTCTTGGTCCCCGGCTCTCGCTCCCCCCCAGCTGCAGACGCGTATGACCGCTGACGCGCCGGGCATTCACGCCACAGGTGCGTTGGCATGCCACACCCGTGACATGCCCTCGGTGCGTCACAGTCCCTCGCCTAGTGCTCCGCAGATCCACAGTACCTGCACTTCTTTGTGCTGCACGAGGCGAGGATGTGGCCGTAGGCCATACATCGCCTGCAGAAAGGAGGCTGACGGGCATAATGCAACGTCCCCCTGTCAGCCCCCAGGGAGAACATCGCCGGAGGATGGAGGTATCCACCCAATCCTTCTGGGTCCTCTCTGAGGAGGGCCTGGAAACCCTTCCTCCCGGTCCAAAATCCCAGGGAATCTTTGAGGTGCCTTGCTGAGGAGACACTATTCATGTATCTCCCCAGAAAGGCCCTCACCTCCTCGTCCTTAACGTAAGGGTTGTAAATGTTCACGTTTACCACTCGGAAATTGCTCCTCGCCAAGCTAGTCACCACGTAATTGGACATCGGCCCCTCCTCTTCCTCTTCTCTCACCCTTCTGAGAGTCTCGTCGTGCTTCCTTTCTGTTTGCAGTGCCACATCATATGCCCCCTCCAATGGGTTTTCTTGGAGGCAAAACACTTCCTCCACCTTCAGTCCAAGGATAACAATCAGGATAGTCCTCCCAAAGGCATCTCTGTCCAAAGGCTCCATCGCCTTATCCCTCCAGGAAAAGCGCACCGTATTCGCCAGCCCCATCCTAGGGACTGGCCTCCCTGTAGTACTTTGCACCATCTCCGCAAGGAGTTTGACGCACTCGCCTCCGCTCTGCCTGCCTCCAAAAAGAAAAACTGAAAAGAGCGGCAAAATACACCAACCTTGACTCAAAAAATTAAAAACAACAAACTTTCCTCCCTCCTGCCTTCCTTCGGCCTTCTGGCTCAGCGGGCTTTGGGGCACCTCGGTACCAAGCTTGATCTGAGCCAAAAGGCCGAGAAGCTTTAACCCACAAATTGACCCCTGCACCCGCCGGGCCCCCGGGGGTCTCGGCAGACCTCAGCGGTTTGGCAAAAGTTGTCTCCTCCCCACCCGACGCTTCACTGGTGATAGGCGGGTGTTTTTTTTAACAAGTCGCTAATGCGTCTTTAAGTCACTAGCTCTTTAAGCCTAGTGCGACTATTTATTCAAAGCCCGGAAAACACGCCAGTCGTCGTCGGGCTTGAACTCAATTGCCCGAGCGACTACTTTGAGTGGAAAAATACGCCGGTCGGTCGGTCGGTCGGTCAGCCGGCTTCAAGTCAAACGCCTGAGCAAAAAGTCTCGGCGTCATCTCTGTCAATTTCTCTTGAAACAAGATACCGGGCTCTGCCAGAAGCAAAGCCCTTCCAAAAATACGTTGAACTCGTAAGTGTTCCTCTCCACGGAAGTCTTTAGTAAAAGGCGAAAGGCTTGTGCGTAATGAAGAGAAAACAGAGTCGTATGGAAGTCAGAGGTCGGGGCCCGAGACACACACTGTGCACTCTAGGCCAGGTGCCCGCGGGTGGTTCCCGAACCCACTCTTCCAAGTTTGAGGGCTGTGGGTAAAAATTCACAGACAGACAGACAGACAATCCTGGTGAAGTGATTGTATTTTTTGGGGGGTCAAAAACAGAGAGAGACAGACAGACAGATAATCCTGGTGAAGTGATTGTATTTTTTGGGGGGGTCAAAAACAGACAGACAGACACACACACACACACACAGACACACACACATACACATACACACAGAGACACACACACACACAGAGACACACAATCCTGGCCAATGTTTTTTTTTTTTTTAAGTAAAATGGCGGGAAAACGGGGGACCCCATGAAGGGGGCTTCGCCCTTGTTTCAGTTTGGATGATTCTTCTTTTTTCATTCCTTCTCTTCTTCTGCTAGCTGTTTTACATAGCTTTGTGTATTTCTTTTTCCTTGACAATGGGAGAAAAGTGTTGCACCGTTCCCGGAGGTACTGCAATACCGGGTCGATGCGTGGAGCGGACGGAGCAAGCCCCATTTCCGACTCCCTGTTCGAAAAATCCATTTAATATGTAGTCCCCCGATGGGGACGTATCAGATATTAAACTGATAAGAAAAGATTTTTTTTATTTTTTTGAAAAAATAATTTATTACAATCAATACCATTCATACAATACAAATCAACATTTTCATTTAAACTAAATCAATCATGGTATTTTTAATACAAAAAACAAACAAAAACAAAGGGGAGCATCATCCCTCCCCGTCATCCTAAACACTACCTTTCCCTATCTTCCCAGCCCTAAACCCCACTTCCACCTCTCCCGGGCAGCATGCTGCCCCCACTTCCTCTCCTCCCTCTTCATCCTCCCTCTCAACTCTCCTTCCACCCTCCTTACTATCCCTTCCACCCCCCAATCTCTCCCTGTCTTAACCATGTTCTGCCTGGCTTCCCACAGCCCCCGCTTAAAGAGGCTCATGAGAAGCCAGAGCAGAAACCTGTCCCTATCCGTTCCCCTTGCTCTCCCTACACCTCTCTCTAACCTAGCCCAAGTCAGTACAAAATCCCCTCTAACCTTTCCTAACAACACCCGTGCCTTTGCCCATACTACTCCGGCAATGGCACAGTCCCAAAAGACATGGCGCACAGTCTCCTCCCTGCCACAAGAAAGTATTGGGCAGGTGGGGGATCGCGCCAAGCTATACCGGCAAACACTTGTGGAGACTCAACCAATTCAGGTCCTTGAGCCTGTTGTCCAGACCCCGCACCTGCACTCCTTCCCAGACCACCGCCGGGATGCCCACCACAGGTGCTGGACTTACTGCCCGTCTGACCTCCTCGTACAGGTGCCTGTGATCTAAACCTACTCGGGCGACTTCAACCTCGGGGTGCGCACGCAGCCACTTGGCCGCATGGCCAAAGTGCCACGGCAGCTGTTCCGCCCGAGGACCCGTGTTAGACCACACCATTACGCTTCTCGCCTGATACGAGAAGAACACCCGCAGGAGGTAACCGGACGGGTGTAGTACTGGCTGAGCAAGCTCCGCCAACAGAAAAGAAACAAAAATTGCGTCCAGCTTGAGGGGGAGATGTGGTACCCCCTACCTCCCTCCCCGATGGGACAGATCATGCGTGCCCTGGCGACCCACTCGTACCTGCCACCCCACATGAACTGAAACACCAGCCTCACTAGAGGCCTCCTCAGACAAGCCGGCAATGGGTAGATGTACGCCAAGTACAATAGAGATGGCAATACATCCACCTTTAGAACCAGGACCATGCCTAAAAAGGACAAAGACCTAGCCCTCCACATCGCTAGCTTCCTCTGTACCACTGCGATGCGCATGTTCCAGTTCAGCGTCGCTGAGCCGGAGGTCTCAAAATGGACCCCGAGAATTTTCAGGGCCCCGTTACAGAGAGAACCCTCCGGGCACATCCGTCCTACCACTCCATCTTCCGAAAAACTTAACGGAAGATTTCGCCTGGTTAAGGTCCGCCCGGACGCTCTGGTGAAGTCCCCAATGATGGCAAGTGACCTTGTCAGGCACGAGTCCTTGCAAAGCAGCAAGGATGTGTCGTCGGCGTACTGCGTCAACTTGACACAGTGACCGCCACTTCCAGGTATCAGCAAGCCCTCCACCCCTGTGTCTGCCCTAATGGCAGCCCCCAGAGGCTCCATGTACAGAACGAAGAGGAGAGCCGAGAGCGGGCATCCCTGCCTGACCCCAGACGAGAGGTCAAAAACGTCACCTAAGTGACTATTTACGCTAACCCGGCACCCTCCCTCCGACATATAATGTACGGATCCACCCTATAAACTTCTCCCCAAATTCTAATCTACCTAATACCCTGAATAGAAAGGATCTATTCACGCGATCAAAGGCTTTCGCCTGATCTAGCGCTGCTACCATTAAAGGCAGCCCTCTGTCTTCTACCCAAGCGATGGAGTCCTTGATCAACTGTAGGTTCCACCTAATAGAGCGGCCCTCTACCCCACACGTCTGATTCTCATGGACGACGTAGGGAAGGGCTGTGCGCAACCGGCCCGCTAAGACCTTTGCTAACAACTTATAGTCTACGCACAGCATGGTCAACGGCCGCCAGTTGCTAAGGTCTGTTACTTCCCCCTTCTTGTAAAGAAGTGACAGCACACCAACAGCCATTGATCCCCCCGGGACCCCCGTCTCAAGGATGGCCTTCAAGACTTCGAGGACCACTGGTCCAAGTATACCCCAAAACTTGAGGTAAAACTCGGCCGGCAGCCCATCCATCCCAGGCACCTTCCCTTTTCCCATCCTCCTGAGAGCGCTCTCGACCTCTTCGAGGGAGATCTGAGCCTCCATCACGTCTCTATTGTTCTCCGGCAATCGCCGGGACAAGTGTTCTAAAAACACATTTCCCTGCTCTACATCTCCCTCTCCTTAAATAAACCTCGGAAATGATCAGTTGTCACCCTGACCATCTCCTCCGGCATTCTTACTATACTGCCATTTTCTTCCCTAACCCCATGCATTACCTTCCTACTCTGTCTGCCCCTAACTGACTTAAAGAACATAGCGGAACAAGTCTCATTGTGTTCTAAAAAGCCATTATGCGCACGCTCCAGGAAAGCTCGAGCCTTCCGCTCCTGCAGCTCCCTGAGCTGCGCCTTCAGGGCAGTGGATCTCTCCCAGTCAATCGACCCGCTGAGGTTGCCTGCCTCGTACTCGAGTTCAATCAACCTTTGGATACGATCCACCTCCCTCCTTTCCTCCCTTTTAGTCCTCTTACAATATCCTATTATAAAGGCCCTAATCATTACCTTAACTAAATCCCACCACTCTAACACCCCCTCGCACATGGACCGGAGGCCTTCAAGCCCCCGAAAGAAACCAAAAAAGGCGTTGACGAAAGCTTGCTCCTCCAGCACATCCCTATCTAATTTCCAGTACCCCCTACCGAAGAGGCAAACTGGCGACCCCACCTGCAGGAGCACCCCGTCGTGATCTGAGAAGAACACAGGCAACAGCCGCCCAGACAACTGACCCAAAGACCTAGATAGGAAAATATAGTCAAGCCTCCTCGCAACCCCCCGAGAGTTGCGCCATGTGGGACCAGCCATTGTCGGAGTAGTGTGCAGGCCTCCATCAACCAGACCATGGCAAGCCATAAGCCCGGTGATGGCGCCCGCACTACTATCCCCCGCTAATCCTAAATCTATGTTAAAATCCCCACCTATCACCAAGTGCCTATTTGTGACACACAGGGGCGCCAGACAGTCCACCATCTCCCTCCTGTCTGCCGCCACCTGTGGCCCATACACCACCACTAACCTATACCTACTATCCCTAAAAGTGACATCCACCCCCAACACCCTCCCCTGCATCACAACAAAAGTGCCCTCTACTCTAACCTCCCTATTCCCAAACAAAATCCCCACACCCGTAGAGTGAACCCCACCTATACCCCAAATTGACTCCCCCTTCTCCCACTCCCTACTAAACTTCACAACATCCCCTCCATCCCTCAGGTGAACCTCCTGTAAAAAACAAACATCAAAACCCACCCCCTCTAAAAAACTAAAAGCCGCCCTCCTTTTAACATAATCCCTTAAACCCCTTACATTTAAACTAAACAAAATCAACATAAGGTTCTATTATAAACAAAAACAAAAACAAAAACCATTACTTATCCAAAAAATACCAAAACAATCACAAAAAAACAGGAGGCTCACCTGATGCTCCCCTGCTCCTTCTCATCCGGCGGGGACGTCTTCTCCTCACCTGACGTCCCCCCGTCCTCCTCCATCTCTCCAACCCAGGATGCAGGTATGGTGTTTGGCCTCGGTGTGCTCTGCACCCTGGGTTCCTCACCACCACCCTCCATTCCTCTCTCCCTGTAAGAGTCCGGGTTTAGAGTAGGGGACCCCATCTCCTCAAAGAGGAGTTGAGATCCCCCCCAGACACCCGACACTGGGCCACGCCCTGGGGGTCCCCCTCCACCCAAAACGGAGGGGCTAAGGAGTCCAGCAAGGTCAAGGACACCTTTCCCTCCCCCATCCCTCGCTTGGCAACCCCCTCCACCCCCCCCTCCCTTTCACTGCCTGTCGAGCACCCCCTCTTCTTTACTTTCTTCCTAGGAGTTGGAGGTAAAGGGGAGACACCCCCTTTCCCTGCCAACTCCTCCACCATTCCTCTCATCTCTTCCACGAGGGCGCTCAACATGCTGTCCCCCCACTCCCTCACGCCCCTTCCCTCCTCCTCCCCCGCCACCGGCACCCCCTCCATCACCTCTCCCTCCATTGTCACTGTCTCTCGCTCCTCCACTCCCTTTCTTCCTTTCGATTCCTTTCCTTCTGCTCCCGTGTCTTCTTTTTTCCCTTGCCCTCCTGCTGTCGCTCCTTGCTCCTCTTCTTTCCGTTCTTGTCTCTTGTCCTTTTCCTGTGATGTCCTTCCTTCCCCTCTTCTTCCCCCATCCCCCGCTCCTGCTCCCCCCCCAGCTGCAGACGCGTATGACCTGTGACGAGCCGGGCAGTCCCGCCACAGGTGCGCAGACGAGCCACACCCGTGGCACGCCTTGGGCTCGTCACAGTCCCTGGCCTCGTGGTCACCCGATCCACAGAATCTGCACTTCCTAGTGCTGCACGAGGCCACGGTATGACCGTAGGCCATACAACGCCTGCAGAAAGGAGGCTGACGGGCGTAAAATAACGTCCCCCTGTCAGCCCCCAGGGAGAACATTGCAGGAGGATGGAGGTAGCCACCCAAACCCTTAGGGTCCTCCCTGAGCAGAGCCTGGAATCCCCTCCTCCCATTCCAGAAGCCCAGGGAGTCCCTGAGGAGGCTTGCTGATGATACATTGTCCATATATCTCCCGAGGAATGCCCTTACCTCCTCGTCTTTAACATGCGGGGTGTATAGGTTTACTGTCACCACCCTAAAGTTGTTCCTCGCCAGGCTTGTGACTTCATAATGGCACATAGGTCGGTCTCCTCCCACTTCTTTCGCCATCTTCATGACCTCATCATGTCTCCCCTCTGTGTAGAAGGTTACATCGAACGCTCCCTCTACCGGGTTCCCTTGTAGGCAAAAAACGTCCTTCACCGACAGTTTCAGCACTCCCATAAGGACAGTCCTCCCGAAGGTTTCTCTTCCCGATGGCTCCAGCTCCTTATCCCTCCACGCAAAACGGACTGTATTTGCTAGTCCCATCCCTGGGACCGACCTGCTTGATGGATTGCGCGCCATCTCCTCCTGGAAAATAACGCACTCAAAAAATTGTTTGAAAAAAATACTTTTCAAACAAAAAAAACCCTATCGCCCTCCTACCTCCGACCTTCTGACTCAGCGAGCTCTGGGGCACCTCGGTACCAAGCTTGATCTGAGCCAAAAGGCCGAGAAGCGATAACCCACAAATTGACCCCTGCACCCGCCGGGCCCCCGGGGGTCTCGGCAGACCTCAGCGGTTTGGCAAAAGTTGTCTCCTCCCCACCCGACGCTTCCCTGGTGACAGGCGGGTGTTTTTTTTAACAAGTCTTTAAGTCACTAGCTCTTTAAGCCTAGTGCGACTATTTGTTCAAAGCCCGGAAAACACGTCAGTCGTCATCGGGCTTGAACTCAATTACCCGAGCGACTACTTTGAGTGGAAAAATACGCCGGTCGGTCGGTCGGTCGGTCAGCCGGCTTCAAGTCAAACGCCTGAGCAAAAAGTCTCGGCGTCATCTCTGTCAATTTCTCTTGAAACAAGATACCGGGCTCTGCCAGAAGCAAAGCCCTTCCAAAAATATGTTGAACTTGTAAGTGTTCCTCTCCACGGAAGTCTTTAGTAAAAGGCGAAAGGCTTGTGCGTAATGAAGAGAAACCAGAGTCGTATGGAAGTCAGAGGTCGGGGCCCGAGACACACACTGTGCACTCTAGGCCGGGTGCCCGCGGGTGGTTCCCGAACCCACTCTTCCAAGTTTGAAGGCTTTGGGTAAAAATTCACAGACAGACAGACAATCCTGGTGAAGTGATTGTATTTTTTGGGGGGGTCAAAAACAGAGACAGACAGACAGACAATCCTGGTGAAGTGATTGTATTTTTTGGGGGGGTCAAAAACAGAGACAGACAGACAGACAGACAGACAGACAGACAGACAATCCTGGTGAAGTGATTGTATTTTTTTGGGGGGGTCAAAAACAGACAGACAGACAGACACACACACACAGAGACACACACACACACACACACAATCCTGGCCAATGTTTTTTTTTTAAAGTAAAATGGCGGGAAAACGGGGGACCCCACGAAGGGGGCTTCGCCCTTGTTTCAGTTTGGATGATTCTTCTTTTTTCATTCCTTCTCTTCTTCTGCTAGCTGTTTTACATAGCTTTGTGTATTTCTTTTTCCTTGACAATGAGAGAAAAGTGTTGCACCGTTCCCGGAGGTACTGCAATACCGGGTCGATGCTTGGAGCGGACGGAGCAAGCCCCATTTCCGACTCCCTGTTCGAAAAATCCATTTAATATGTAGTCCCCCGATGGGGGACGTATCAGATATTAAACTGATAAGAACAGATTTTTTTCTTTTTCTTTTGGAAAAGTTTTATTGATGCATTTTCCTTTAAAACAGCTCACATTTTTAATTCATTTTTACACATAAAAACGGCATAAAGTGCATAAAAACCAGCATTACATTACAATTATTATTTTTTAGAAAAGGTACAAGTTGTTTATTTAAAACAATAAGACAATCATGCATAAAAGTACCCTTTTTTGTAAAAACCAATCTGATAAAAGCCATTTAAAATGTGTATTAATGATTTAACAAAGTAAAACATTTTTTAAGACATGGAAAGCCTGTCAAGAAGTCCCTTTGTTAAAAAGCTGTCTTTAGTCCTTTGTACAGGAATGGGGTGAGTCCTTATCAAAAAAGCTTCCTCATGCTCTTCCGAATTGACTCCGCACCCATCCGTCAGGGCCCAGAGGAGACCCCTCCCCTAGGCACGTCGCCCTAGGCTCCGCAGAGCTGTCAGGCCGTGGCCGCCGGGACCTCAGGTGTTGTGGGGGACCCTTCGCTTGGGGTCCAGGCCCCCTTTCGTTCGTACCACCCCAGGGCTTCCGTGGCTACCAAAGCCACTGCCTGGGGGGTGGTCTCTACCTGTTTTCCTACCAGCAGGTTGCGGGAGGACCACAATGCGTCCTTCAGACACGTGAGGGTGGGCCAGAGTTTTGTGAAGGCCTTTGGTGAAATAGGCCTTCGGCCCACCCCATACAGCACGAGCTGCGGCGTTAGGTCCTCCCCTGCTGGCAGACGTGGGGAGATCAGGGGGCCTGCTTCCTTCCACAGGTCCCTTGCAGCTCTGCACTCCCAGAGCAAGTGCCTCACCGACTCTTCTTGGCCGCAGCCTGGTCGGGGGCACGCGGATGTCCTCGCCATGCCCCGGGAGTGCATAACGGCCCCGACCGGGAGGATCTCATGGGCGACCATCCAGGACAGGTCACGATGCCAATTCAGCAGAGCAGGATGGGCCACGTTGCGCCAAACCGTTGTGGGCTCACCTATAGCGAGCCCGCGCACTGGACACACCGGTTCCCGTTCCTGCACAAGAGAGAAAAGAGAGCGGTGTTTAGTTAAAACTGTGACAGGCTCCTTTTCCAGTTTAAAATGTCTTAAAAATGTTTTGAGCTGAACATAGTGTGTGGGGAGCAGGAAAGAGACTGGGGCTCGCAGGTCGACTGGGATCAGCCTCAGGGATCTGAGGTAAGACCCCAGCCAGAACCGTGCGAGGGCCTGGGTCTTGTTGCTGGCCGGGGAGGTGGCGAGAGTCAGATGTAACGCTGTGTAGCGGCTGCCCAGGAACAAGTAGAGGTCAGGCAAGCCTTTCCCCCCCCTGAACCTGGGCCTCTTCACCACCTCCCTCCTCAGCCTCTCCCACTTGCTTCCCCACAGGAAATAAAACAGCATCCGGTCCAGAGCTAAAAGAGTTGTTCGTGGGGGGATAAAAACAGAACTGATTAATAAAAGCACAGGTAAAATCACAGCCTTGATGATTAAAACCTTGCCCTCAAAAGTCAGCCGTCTCAGTCCCCAAAAACCCAGTCTCTGTCTTACGGTCCCTAAAATCCCGGTCCAATTGCCACTACCTCCTCCCTCCCTGTCAAATTTTACCCCCAGAACCCTTATGTCCGTCATTTTGACTGTCAGTGGTAGTCTGGTCAAGTCTGAGTCTGCCCACGGTCCGAAGAATTGGGCCTCTGTCTTGTTCCTATTCAGTCTCGCCCCAGAGGCTTGTCCGTACCAGTCAGTCCTGTCCAGGGTCCTGTCGACAGATAAAAGGTCGGTGCATAAAATGTTGACGTCGTCCATGTAAAAAACGCACTTGGCGGTCATCCCCCCACTCCCCGGGATACTCACCCCACTGATCCGTTGGTCCCTTCTCAAGACCTGCGCCAGTGGTTCGATGCAAGCAACAAACAGGAGGGGAGATAAAGGACATCCCTGACGGACGCCGCAGTGTACTCCCACTGCTCTTGACAAATGCCCATTTACAAGGATTCTGCTGGTGATGTCCCCATACAGCAATCCCACCCAAGCTAGAAACCTTTCTGGGAACCCCATTTTTTGCAGTACCTTGAAGAGGTACTGGTGCGAGACCCGATCAAAAGCTTTCTCAAAATCTAAATTTAGGACTATAAGCCGCATATTTCTGTCTCTCGCATAACAGATAGCATCTCTGATCAGTACTAGGCTGTCCGTGATCTTCCTTCCCGGAATGGCACAGGCTTGATCCGGGTGGATCACCTCCCCTAAAACAGAAGACATTCTGAGTGTTAAAACCTTGGTAAAAAGTTTACAGTCAAAGTTTAAAAGGGTAATCGGTCTCCAGTTTGTCAGGTCAGTCCTGTCATTTTTCTTGTGTAAAAGGGTCACGATTCCTACTCTAAAACTGTCAGGTAGTCTGTCGAGTTGTTCGAAGTCAGTAAAAACAGTCAGAAGTTCGTCGGCTAAAACATCCCAAAAGGTCAGATAAAACTCCAAAGGGAGGCCGTCCTCCCCCGGTGATTTACCCCTCTTAAAATGTCTCAGTCCTTCGTCGAGTTCAGTCATTGTCAGATCTTTCGTTAGGTCGTCCATGCTGGGTATAGTCCTGTCAATGTATGTTAAAACGTCCTCCATAATTTCCTCACATACATCTTTTACCCCGAACAGTTCCCCATAAAACTCCTCGACCACTTCTTTTATTCCCTCTGTGTCTGTTTTTAAAACCCCATCTTTATCTTTTAACCCTGTCATTATCCTACCCTTGCTAACTATCTTCTTAAAAAAGTACCTAGTGCACTTCTCCCCCTCTTCTAATTCCCTTTCCTTACTTCTTAAAATAACCCCTTGCTCTTATATTCTGCTAAAAATGCCATTTCTTTCTTTACTTCTTTGATTTCTTGGTTAAAATCAAAGCCCTGTTGGCGTAGGTTAAAATACCGTTCCAGTCGCTTCTGCAGTCCCAACATGCGTCTATCTTGTTTCTTACTTGCCCTCTTTCCTATCTCCCTAAAGAAGGTCCTTGTCTTACCCTTCACCATTTCCCACCACTGTGCTCGTGTATCAAAGAAGTCCTGTAGCGTCTGCCACTGGCTGAACTGCTCCCTGTACTGACTGACTACTCTATCATCTTCTAAAAGGGAGCAGTTCAGTTTCCAGGGCCCTCGTCCTACAGTCACACCCGAAGTTAGTGAGAGGGTGCACGTCAGCATTACATGATCTGAGAAGAAAGCAGGGGTTATTCTAGCATCGGTTGGCGGGCAATCGCGGGTAAGCAGATAATCAATACGAGAGGCTCTGGTGCCGTCACCACTGGTCCAGGTGAAGCCCTCCTCTCTTGGATGCAGGGTTTTAAAACAGTCAGTTAGTTTAAAATCCCTGCACAACCCTTGCAATAAAACACTTGACCTATCTACTTTAAAATCCTCTCCCGCTCCTCTCCTGTCTGCTCTGCTTAAAACACAGTTAAAATCCCCACCCACCACTAGAGGATCCCTCCCCAGCATGTGGGACTGCAGGTCTTCTAAAAGTGTGCAACGGTCATGTTTGTTGTTAAAACCATATACATTTAGCACGTTAAAATTCCTCCCCATAAAGGTACAGTTGGCTAAAAGAGCACGCCCCCCTACCACCACTGTGCTCCCCCTCACCACCACCTGTGGGGTCTTGAATAAAATGGCAACACCATCGTTTTTATTAAAATTGGATCCGCTCCTAATGGAGGGCCCGTGCTGCCACTTCTCCTCCCATTTGCTGTAAGAGGATAAAAAGGGTAGACCACACTCCTGTAATAAAAACACATCTGAATTAACACTTTCTAAAAAGGATAAAACCGATTGTGCTCTAATTTCAGTTTTTACACTCCTAACAGTTATGGTAGTGATGTTAAAAGCCATGAAAGAGGTGAGTAAAAACAATGCTAAAAGAAAAGAAGGCATTAAAACAGTTTAAAAGGGGTTATTTATCGGATCCTTTCTCTCTCTCCCTACGGGGTAAGGGGGGGCTGTAGGGAGAGGAGGTTAAAACAGGGTATAAAAACGATTCCTGGTTAGGAGAGTTGGCAGGGAAGACCCTGGACTCATCCTCCCCCTGGGAGCTCTCCCACTCCAGTTTACCCTTCTTTTCCTCGCCCTGTTCGGGGTCGGAGAGCTCCTCTGCGTTTCTCTTCCGTAGGGGAAGGTGTTCGCCCAGGGTCTCTCCCCCGCCTCCCGTACCCTCCTCGCTTGACAGTGTCGTTTCCGACACTGTCATCATACTGTCAGACCCACTTGGGGAGCTCTCACTCACCAACTCTCCAAGGCCGTCTTTCTCGGCCCTTTCTCCTTCAGGGGTCACTTCAGTCTGGGGCAGGGGGATTGGGGTGGGGAGGGTTTTTGCCTCCCCTCCCACTTCTTCCACCACTGCGCCTTCCGCGCCCTCCACCTCTCCTGCCACCTCCTCCACTACTGCCACCACTTCCTCCACTACCGCCACCACCTCCTCCACTACCGCCACCACCTCCTCCTCCACTACCGCCACCGTGGCAACTGCCACTTGCTCCCTCTGGCGCTCGGAAGCCCGGTCCGCAGCCGCCTCCTCCATCCCGCCGGCCCTGACCTTGTTGGCCCAGGAGGAGGGGCAGCTGCGGATGAGGTGGGACCGCTCGCCACAGAGGTTGCACGATCTGCCGTTCGTGCAATCCTCGTAGCGGTGGCCCACCTCCCGGCACTTCATGCAGACCACCTTGTCGCAGGCGCCTGCTAGGTGGCCATGCTCACCACACTTACGGCACAGCTTGGGCTGGTCCTGGTAGTGAACATGGCCCCTGTTCTCTCCGAGGACTATGGTGGATGGGATGGCTTTCAACCCACCATAGCCCCCGGGGTCCTCCCTCTGCTGGACAGTAACCCTCCAGGCCCCTGTCCAGATCCCATCGGGATCCTTCACCTGGGTCAGGGGCCCCTTCACATTGCAGTACCTGCCCAGCCATACTGCAACGTCCTCCGGCTGTACCGTTTCGTTGTACATACGGACAATAACGGTTTTAATGCTATTGTCCGTCAGCTTGATCACCTCAAACATAGCTGCCAGGGATCCCTGGGTGTTCTGGGCGTTCTGGAGTTTCCCCCAGAACTCCCTCAGGAAGCTGGCGCCGGCGAAACTAACATCGAAGCCCTTCCCATAAGGGAGGGTTAAGATGCAGTTCACCTGCGCAGGTACAAAACGGAGTTCCTTTTGGAGGAATTTTCTGGAGAAATCCAATCTGGATAACTCCACTGATAAGAACAGATTTTTTTTTTTTTTTAGAAAAAATAATTTATTACATTCAATGCCATTCATTCAATACAATACAAACTCATACATTCCATTCAAACACAAATAATAATGGCATTTTTATTTCAAAAAAACAAACGAAAACCCATAACAAAAACTCAGGGGAGCATCATCCCTCCCCGTCATCCTACACACTACCTTTCCCTATCTCCCCGTCCCTATTCTAACATAATCCCAGCCCTAATCCCCCCTTCCACCTCTCCCGGGCAGCGTGCTGCCCCCACTTCCTCTCCTCCCTCTTCATCCTCCCCCTCAAATCTGCTTCCACCCTCCTCACTATTCCTTCCACCCCCCAATCTCTCCCTGTCTTGACCATGTTCTGCCTGGCTTCCCACAGCCCCCGCTTAAAGAGGCTCATGAGAAGCCAGAGCAGAAACCTATCCCTATCCGTCCCCCTCGCTCTCCCTACACCTCTCTCTAACCTAGCCCAAGTCAAAACAAAATCCCCTCTAACCTTTCCTAACAACACCCGTGCCTTTGCCCATACTACTCCGGCAATGGCACAGTCCCAAAAGACATGGCGCACAGTCTCCTCCCTGCCACAAGAAAGTCTTGGGCAGGTGGGGGATCGCGCCAAGCTATGCCGGTACATGGTGGAGCGCACCGGCAAACACTTGTGGAGGCTCAACCAATTCAGGTCCTTGAGCCTGTTGTCCAGACCCCGCGCCTGCACTCCTTCCCAGACCACTGCCGGGATGCCCACTACAGGCGCTGGACTTACTGCCCGTCTGACCTCATCGTACAGGTGCCTGTGATCTAAACCTACTCGGGCGACTTCAACCTCGGGGTGCGCACGCAGCCACTTGGCCGCATGGCCAAAGTGCCACGGCAGCTGTTCCGCCCGAGGACCCGTGTTAGACCACACCATTACGCTTCTCGCCTGATACGAGAAGAACACCCGCAGGAGGTAACCGGACGGGTGTAGTACTGGCTGAGCAAGCTCCGTCAACAGAAAAGAAACAAAAATTGCGTCCAGCTTGAGGGGGAGATGTGGTACCCCCCTACCTCCCTCCCCGATGGGACAGAGCATGCGTGCCCTGGCGACCCACTCGTACCTGCCACCCCACATGAACTGAAACACTAGCCTCACTAGAGGCCTCCTCAGACAAGCCGGCAATGGGTAGATGTACGCCAAGTACAATAGAGATGGCAATACATCCACCTTGAGAACCAGGACTTTGCCCAAAAAGGACAAAGACCTAGCCCTCCACATTGCTAGCTTCCTCTGTACCACTGCGATGCCCATGTTCCAGTTCAGCGTCGCTGAACCGGAGGTCTCAAAATGGACCCCAAGTATCCTCAGGGCCCCGTTACAGAGAGATAACCCTCCGGGCACATCCGTCCTACCACTCCATCTTCCGAAAAACTTAACGGAAGACTTTGCGTGGTTAAGAACCGCCCCCGACGCTCGGGTGAAGTCCCCGATGATGGCAAGGGACCTCATCAGGCACGAGTCCTTGCAAAGCAGCAAGGAGGTATCGTCGGCGTACTGTGTCAAGTTTACATGGAGACCGCCGCTTCCAGGAATCAGCAAGCCCTCCACCCCTGTGTCTGCCCTAATGGCAGCCCCCAGAGGCTCCATGTACAGAACGAAGAGGAGAGCCGAGAGCGGGCATCCCTGCCTGACCCCAGACGAGAGGTCAAAAACGTCACCTAAGTGACTGTTAACGCTAACCCGGCACCCCGCTCCGACGTATAAAGTACGGATCCACCCTATAAACTTTTCACCAAATCCTAATCTACCTAACACCCTGAATAGAAAGGATCTATTCACGCGATCAAAGGCTTTCGCCTGATCAAGCGCTGCTACCATTAAAGGCAGCCCTCTATCTTCTACCCAAGCGATGGAGTCTCTAATCAACTGGAGGTTCCATCGAATAGAGCGTCCCTCTACCCCGCACGTCTGATCCTCGTGGACGACGTAGGGAAGGGCTGTGCGCAGCCGGTCTGCTAAAACCTTTGCAAGTATCTTGTAATCTACGCACAGCATGGTCAACGGCCGCCAGTTGCCAAGGTCGGTTGCTTCCCCCTTCTTATAAATAAGTGACAGCACACCGACAGCCATCGATCCCCCCGGGACCCCCGTCTCAAGGATGGCCTTCAAGACTTCGAGGACCACTGGTCCAAGTATACCCCAAAACTTGAGGTAAAACTCGGCCGGCAGCCCATCCATCCCAGGCACCTTCCCTTTTCCCATCCTCCTGAGAGCACTCTCAACCTCCTCGAGGGAGATCTGAGCCTCCATCACATCTCTAATGTCCTCCGGCAATCGCCGGGACAAGTGTTCTAAAAACACATTTCCCTGCTCTACATCTATTTCCCTTTCCTTGAATAAACCTCGGAAATGATCAGTTGTTACCCTGACCATTTCCTCCGGTTTTCTCACTATACTACCATCTTCTTCCCTCACCCCATACATTATCTTCCTACTCTGTCTGCCCCTAACCGACTTAAAGAACATAGCGGAACAAGTCTCATTATGTTCTAGAAAGCCATTATGCGCACGCTCTAGGAAAGCTCGAGCCTTCCGCTCCTGCAGCTCCCTAAGCTGCGCCTTCAGGGCTGTGGATCTCTCCCAGTCAATCGACCCGCCGAGGTTGCCTGCCTCGTACTCGAGTTCAATCAACCTTTGGATACGATCCACCTCCCTCCTTTCCTCCCTTTTTGTCCTCCTACAATATCCTATTATAAAAGCCCTAATCCTTACCTTAACTAAATCCCACCACTCTAACACCCCCTCGCACATGGACCGGAGGCCTTCAAGCCCCCGAAAGAAACCAAAAAAGGCGTCAACGAAAGCTTGCTCCTCCAGCACATCCCGATCTAATTTCCAGTACCCCCTACCGAAGAGGCAGACTGGCGGCCCCACCTGCAGGAGCACCCCGTCGTGATCCGAAAAGAACACAGGCAACAGCCGCCCAGACAACTGACCCAAAGACCTAGATAGGAAAATATAGTCGAGCCTCCGCGCAACCCCCCGGGAGTTGCGCCATGTGGGACCCGCCATTGTCGGAGTAGTGTGCAGGCCTCCATCAACCAGACCATGGCAAGCCATTAGCCCGGTGATGGCGCCTGCACTACTATCCCCTACTAACCCTAAATCTATGTTAAAATCCCCACCTATCACCAAGTGCCTATTTGTGACACACAGGGGCGCCAGACAGTCCACCATCTCCCTCCTGTCTGCCGCCACCTGTGGCCCGTACACCACCACTAATCTAAATTTATAATCCCTTAACGTGATATCTACCCCCAAAACCCTCCCCTGCATAACAACAAACGTTCCCTCTACCTTCACTTCCCTATTCCCAAACAAAATTCCCACCCCCGTTGAATGAACCCCACCTATACCCCAAACTGAAACCCCCTTATCCCACTCCCTACTAAACCTAACTACGTCCCCTCCATCCCTCAGGTGAACCTCCTGTAAAAAACAAACATCAAAACCCACCCCTTCCAAAAAACTAAAAACCGCCCTCCTCTTAACAAAGTCCCTCAAACCCCTTACATTTAAACTAAAAAAATTAACAGAAAGTTTAATTATAAATTAAAACAACCCCTCTATTCAACCAACTTAAACCAAAATAACAAAAAACAGGAGACTCACCCGATGCTCCCCTGCTTCAGCTCATCCGGCGGGGACGTCTTCTCTCCTGACGTCCCCCCGTCCTCCTTCATCTCTCCAACCCAGGATGCAGGCATGGTGTTAGGCCTTGGAGTGCCCTGCATCCCGGGTTCCCCACCAACACCCACCATTCCTTCCTCGCTGAAGGCCGCTGGGCTGAGTGTAGGGGACCCCAACTCCCCAAACAGGAGTTGAGATCCCCCCTCAGACGACCAGCCCTGAACCACCCCTTGGGAGTCGCCCTCCACCAAAAGTTGAGGGGCTGAGGAAGCCAGCGACGACAAGGGCGTTCTTCCCTCCCCCATCCCTCGTTTGGCCACCCCCTCCCCCCCCCTCCCCCTCCTCCCTCTCAAAGCCTGCCGAGCCCTTCCTCCTCTTCCCTTTCTTCTTCGGTGTTGTAGGCAGCGGGGAGACACCACCCTCCCTCCCCGCTAGCCCCTCCACCATTACCCTCATCTCTTCCACGAGGGAGCTCGACATCATGCTGTCCCCCCACTCCCTCACCCCCTCTCCCCCCTCCTCCGCCTCCACAGTCCCTGCCACCGGCACCTCCTCCACTGTTGTTCTCTCTTGTTCCTCCATTCCTTTGCTTCCTTCCACCTCTTTTCCTCCTTCTCCTTCCAGTCCTTCTTCTTCCTTTCTTTCTCTGTCCCCCTCGCCTCCTGTTGCCACCTCTTTCTCCTCCTCCTTCCGTTGGGCCGTCTCCTCTGGGCCTGTGTTCCCTTCCTTTCCTTTGTCTTCTCCCCCCCCTCTTCTTCCCCCATCCCCCGCTGCTGCTCCCCCTCCAACCGCAGACGCGTATGACCGCTGACGAGCCGGGCAATCACGCCACAGGTGCGCTGTAGAGCCACACCCATGGCATGCCTTAGGCTCGTCACAGTCCTTGGCCTCGTGCGCCCCCGATCCACAAAATCTGCACTTTCTAGTGCTGCACGAGGCCAGGATGTGCCCATAGGCCATACAGCGTCTGCAAAATGGGGGCTGACGTGCATAATATAATGTCCCCCTGTCAGCCCCCAGGGAGAACATAGCTGGGGGATGAAGGTACCCACCCAGTCCCTTAGGGTCCTCTCTGAGGAGGGCCTGAAAGCCTCTCCTCCCATTCCAGAAACCCAGGGAATCCTTAAGGTACCTTGCTGAGGAGACATTATTCATATATCTCCCCAGAAAGGCCCTTACTTCCTCATCCTTTACATATGGGTTGTAGATGTTCACTGTTACGATCCTGAAGTTGTTTTTTGCCAAACTCGTTACCTCGTAATGGCACATCGGCTTCTCCCCTCTCATTGCTCTCGCCTTCTTAAGGATCTCGTCATGCTTTCCCTCTGTGTAAAACGCCACATCAAAGGCTCCCTCCAACGAGTTGCCTTGGAGGCAAAACACGTCCTTCACCGCCAGCTTGAGAGTCCCAATCAGGATGGTTCTTCCAAAAGTTTCTCGTCCAAACGGCTCCATCTCTTTTTCTTTCCAAGCAAATCTCAGAGTATTAGCCAGCCCAACCCCTGGGACCGACCTATTAGAGGAATTATTTGCCATTCTCCGTGGCAGCTCCGGTCCACTCCCGCTCTCTTCCAAAAAAAAGGAAAACAAATGAGATAAGGCAAAAACGGCCGAGGTTCAAATTTAACGCACACTCCAAAAAATGTTACCGCCCTCCGGCCTTCGGCTTCCAGCTAAGCGAGCTTTGGGGCACCGCAGTACCAAGCTTGGTCTTAGCCAGAAGGCCGAGAAGCGATAACCCACAAATTGACCCCTGCACCCGCCGGGCCCCCGGGGGTCTCGGCAGACCTCAGCGGTTTGGCAAAAGTTGTCTCCTCCCCACCCGACGCTTCCCTGGTGACAGGCGGGTGTTTTTTTTAACAAGTCGCTAATGCGTCTTTAAGTCACTAGCTCTTTAAGCCTAGTGCGACTATTTGTTCAAAGCCCGGAAAACACGTCAGTCGTCGTCGGGCTTGAACTCAATTGCCCGAGCGACTACTTTGAGTGGAAAAATACGCCGGTCGGTCGGTCGGTCAGCCGGCTTCAAGTCAAACGCCTGAGCAAAAAGTCTCGGCGTCATCTCTGTCAATTTCTCTTGAAACAAGATACCGGGCTCTGCCAGAAGCAAAGCCCTTCCAAAAATATGTTGAACTCGTAAGTGTTCCTCTCCACGGAAGTCTTTAGTAAAAGGCGAAAGGCTTGTGCGTAATGAAGAGAAACCAGAGTCGTATGGAAGTCAGAGGTCGGGGCCCGAGACACACACTGTGCACTCTAGGCCGGGTGCCCGCGGGTGGTTCCCGAACCCACTCTTCCAAGTTTGAGGGCTGTGGGTAAAAATTCACAGACAGACAGACAATCCTGGTGAAGTGATTGTATTTTTTGGGGGGGTCAAAAACAGAGACAGACAGACAGACAGACAGACAGACAGACAGACAGACAGACAATCCTGGTGAAGTGATTGTATTTTTTGGGGGGTCAAAAACAGAGAGAGACAGACAGACAGACAGACAATCCTGGTGAAGTGATTGTATTTTTTGGGGGGTCAAAAACAGAGAGAGACAGACAGACAGACAGACAGACAGACAATCCTGGTGAAGTGATTGTATTTTTTGGGGGGGTCAAAAACAGAGACAGACAGACAGACACACACACACACAGAGACACACACACACACACACACACACACACACACACACACACAATCCTGGCCAATGTTTTTTTTTTTTTAAGTAAAATGGCGGGAAAACGGGGGACCCCATGAAGGGGGCTTCGCCCTTGTTTCAGTTTGGATGATTCTTCTTTTTTCATTCCTTCTCTTCTTCTGCTAGCTGTTTTACATAGCTTTGTGTATTTCTTTTTCCTTGACAATGAGAGAAAAGTGTTGCACCGTTCCCGGAGGTACTGCAATACCGGGTCGATGCGTGGAGCGGATGGAGCAAGCCCCATTTCCGACTCCCTGTTCGAAAAATCCATTTAATATGTAGTCCCCCGATGGGGGACATATCAGATATTAAACTGATAAGAACAGATTTTTTTTTTTTTTTGAAAATAATTTATTACTTTCTATGCCATTCATTCATTACAAATCATACCTTTCATACAAAACAAACAATGGCATTTTAAATCATAACACGACCCAAAAACCAAAACAAAACTCAGGGGAGCATCATCCCTCCCCTTCATCCTAAACACTAACTTTCCCTATCTTCCCTTCCCTAATCTAAAATAACCCCAGCCCTAATCCCCCCTTCCATCTCTCCCAGGCAGCATGCTGCCCCCACTTCCTCTCCTCCCTCTTCATCCTCCCTCTCAAATCTCCTTCCACCCTCCTCACTATCCCTTCCACCCCACAATCTCTCCCTGTCTTAACCATGTTCTGCCTGGCTTCCCACAGCCCCCGCTTAAAGAGGCTCATGAGAAGCCAGAGCAGAAACCTATCCCTATCCGTCCCCCTCGCTCTCCCTACACCTCTCTCTAACCTAGCCCACGTCAAAACAAAATCCCCTCTAACCCTTCCTAACAACACCCGTGCCTTTGCCCATACTACTCCGGCAATGGCACAGTCCCAAAAGACATGGCGCACAGTCTCCTCCCTGCCACAAGAAGGTCTTGGGCAGGTGGGGGATCGCGCCAAGCTATGCCGGTACATGGTGGAGCGTACCGGCAAACACTTGTGGAGGCTCAACCAATTCAGGTCCTTGAGCCTGTTGTCCAGGCCCCGCGCCTGCACTCCCTCCCAGACCACTGCCGGGATGCCCACTACAGGTGCTGGACTTACTGCCCGTCTGACCTCCTCGTACAGGTGCCTGTGATCTAAACCTACTCGGGCGACTTCAACCTCGGGGTGCGCACGCAGCCACTTGGCCGCATGGCCAAAGTGCCACGGCAGCTGTTCCGCCCGAGGACCCGTGTTAGACCACACCATTACGCTTCTCGCCTGATACGAGAAGAACACCCGCAGGAGGTAACCGGACGGGTGTAGTACTGGCTGAGCGAGCTCCGCCAACAGAAAAGAAACAAAAATGGCGTCCAGCTTGAGGGGGAGATGTGGTACCCCCCTACCTCCCTCCCCGATGGGACAGATCATGCGTGCCCTGGCGACCCACTCGTACCTGCCACCCCACATGAACTGAAACACCAGCCTCACTAGAGGCCTCCTCAGACAAGCCGGCAATGGGTAGATGTACGCCAAGTACAATAGAGATGGCAATACATCCACCTTTAGAACCAGGACCTTGCCTAAAAAGGACAAAGACCTAGATCTCCACATCGCTAGCTTCCTCTGTACCACTGCAATGCGCATGTTCCAGTTCAGCGTCGCTGAGCCGGAGGTCTCAAAATGGACCCCGAGAATCTTCAGGGCCCCGTTACAGAGAGATAACCCTCCGGGCACATCCGTCCTACCACTCCATCTTCCGAAAAACTTAACGGAAGACTTCGCGTGGTTAAGAACCGCTCCCGACGCTCGGGTGAAGTCCCCAATGATGGCAAGGGACCTTGTCAGGCACGAGTCCTTGCAAAGCAGCAAGGAGGTGTCGTCGGCGTACTGTGTCAACTTGACACGGAGACCGCCACTTCCAGGTATCAGCAGACCCTCCACCCCTGTGTCTGCCCTAATGGCAGCCCCCAGAGGCTCCATGTACAGAACGAAGAGGAGAGCCGAGAGCGGGCATCCCTGCCTGACCCCAGACGAGAGGTCAAAAACGTCACCTAAGTGACTGTTAACGCTAACCCGGCACCCCGCTCCGACGTATAAAGTACGGATCCATCCTATAAACTTTTCCCCAAATCCTAATCTACCTAACACCCTGAATAGAAAGGATCTATTCACGCGATCAAAGGCTTTCGCCTGATCTAGCGCTGCTACCATTAAAGGCAGCCCCCTATCTTCTACCCAAGCGATGGAGTCCCTGATCAACTGTAGGTTCCATCTGATCGAGCGACCCTCTACCCCGCACGTCTGATCCTCATGGACGACGTAGGGAAGGGCTGTGCGCAACCGGTCTGCTAAAACCTTTGCAAGTATCTTGTAATCTACGCACAGCATGGTCAATGGCCGCCAGTTGCCAAGGTCGGTTGCTTCCCCCTTCTTATAAAGAAGTGACAGCACACCGACAGCCATTGATCCCCCCGGGACCCCCGTCTCAAGGATGGCCTTCAAGACTTCGAGGACCACCGGTCCAAGTATACCCCAAAACTTGAGGTAAAACTCGGCCGGCAGCCCATCCATCCCAGGCACCTTCCCTTTTCCCATCCTCCTGAGAGCGCTCTCAACCTCTTCGAGGGAGATCTGAGCCTCCATCACATCTCTAATGTCCTCCGGCAATCGCCGGGACAAGTGTTCTAAAAACACATTTCCCTGCTCTACATCTATTTCCCTTTCCTTAAATAAACCTCGGAAATGATCAGTTGTCACCCTGACCATTTCCTCCGGTTTTCTCACTATACTACCATCTTCTTTCCTCACCCCGTTCATTATCTTCCTACTCTGTCTGGCCCTAACCGACTTAAAGAACATAGCGGAACAAGTCTCATTATGTTCTAAAAAGCCATTATGCGCACGCTCCAGGAAAGCTCGAGCCTTCCGCTCCTGCAGCTCCCTGAGCTGTGCCTTCAGGGCTGTGGATCTCTCCCAGTCAATCGACCCGCCGAGGTTGCCTGCTTCGTACTCGAGTTCAATCAACCTTTGGATACGATCCACCTCCCTCCTTTCCTCCCTTTTAGTCCTCTTACAATATCCTATTATAAAGGCCCTAATCCTTACCTTAACTAAATCCCACCACTCCAGCACCCCCTCGCACATGGACCGGAGGCCTTCAAGCCTCCGAAAGAAACCAAAAAAGGCGTCGACGAAAGCTTGCTCCTCCAGCACATCCCGATCTAATTTCCAGTACCCCCTACCGAAGAGGCAGACTGGCGGCCCCACCTGCAGTAGCACCCCGTCGTGATCCGAGAAGAACACAGGCAACAGCCGCCCAGACAACTGACCCAAAGACCTAGATAGAAAAATGTAATCGAGCCTCCGCGCAACCCCCCGAGAGTTGCGCCATGTTGGGCCAGCCATTGTCGGAGTAGTGTGCAGGCCTCCATCAACCAGGCCATGGCAAGCCATTAGCCCGGTGATGGCGCCTGCACTGCTATCCCCCGCTAACCCTAAATCTATGTTAAAATCACCTCCTATCACCAAGTGCCTATTTGTAACACACAGGGGCGCCAGACAGTCCACCATCTCCCTCCTGCCTGCCGCCTCCTGTGGCCCGTATACCACCACTAATCTAAATTTACAATCCCTTAACGTGACATCCACCCCCAAAACCCTCCCCTGCATAACCACAAAAGAGCCCTCCACCTTTACCTCCCTGTGCCCACACAAAATCCCTACCCCCGATGAATGCACCCCCCCTATGCCCCAAACTGACTCCCCCTTGTCCCACTCCCTCCTGAACCTACTAACATCCCCTCCATCCCTCAGGTGAACCTCCTGCAAAAAACAAAAATCAAACCCCACACCCTCCAAATAACTAAATACCGCCCTCCTCTTAACACAATCCCTTAATCCCCTAACATTTAAACTAACAAACGTAAAATTAGTCCCCATGAATTAAAATGAAAACAAAAAATGCCTTCTCCATTAAACTACTAACCCCATACAGAAAGACCCATAAAACAGGAGGCTCACCCGATGCTCCCCTGCTCCATCTCCTCCAGCTGGGACGTCTTCTCCTCTGACACCCCTCCGTTCTCCTCCATCTCCTCAATTCCCTCAATCCAGGATGCAGGTATGGTGTTAGGCACCTGAGTGCCCTGCATCCCGGATTGTCCATCCAATTCCTCCAAGCTACCCTCTGTTGGACCTAGGACGGCGAACCCCATGTCCCCCAGCAGGTAACTATGTCCCCCCCCCTTTTCCCAACCCCTATCTGTGTCTGGGGGGTCCAACTCCACCAGTAGTGGGCCCGAGGGAGAAACCAATGAGGACATCATCTTCTCTCCCTCACCCATCAATCGCTTGGCCTCCCCCCCCCCCCCCTCACACCCTCCGCCGTTCGGGCTATCCCTCTTCTTCAACCTCTTCTTCAAAGATGGAGGTATAGTGGAAGCACTTTCAACGCTCGTCGCCAGTTCCTCCACCATCCCCCTCATTTCTTCAACCAGGGCACTCGACATCTTGCTTTCCCCCCATTCCTTCACTCTTTCTCCCTTCTCCGCTTCTTCCTCTGTCCCCGTCTCCACTTGTCCCTCCGTTCCCGTCACCGTTTCCTCCTCCACCTCCTCTCTCTCCACTGTCCCCGTCTCCTTTTTCTCCGTTCCTTCACCTCCTTCCGCCTCCTTCCCCTTCTCTCCTTCTGTTCTGATCTTCTCTTCCGCTTTCCTCTCTCCTCTCGCAGCCTTCTTCCTCACCTCCTCTTCCCGTGCATCCTTTTCCCCTGTGCCATTACTGTCATCCGGGCCCTTTCTTTCTCTTCTCCCCCCATCCCCCGTTCCCCCTCCAGCTGCAGAGGCGTACGACCTCTGACGAGCCGGGCAATCACGCCACAGGTGTGCAGACGAGCCGCACCCGTGGCATGCCTTCGGCTCGTCACAATCTTTGGCCTCGTGCTCTCCCGACCCACAGAACCTGCATTTTCTGGTGTTGCACGAGGCCAAGACATGACCGTAGGCCATACACCTCCTGCAGAACGGAGGCTGACGGGCATAAAACAATGTCCCCCTGTCAGCCCCCAGGGAGAACATCGCCGGAGGATGGAGGTAGCCACCCAAACCCTTCGGGTCCTCCCTGAGAAGTGCCTGGAACCCTCTCCTCCCGTTCCAGAATCCCAGGGAGTCCCTGAGGTACCTTGCTGAGGAGACATTTTCCATATATCTCCCCAGAAAGGCCCTCACCTCCTCATCCTTTACATGTGGATTGTACATGTGGACGGTGACCACCCTGAAATTGTTCCTAGCCAGGCTGGTCACCTCGTAATGGCACAGGGGTCCTTCTCCTTTCTCTGCCCTCACCTTCTTCATGACTCCATCGTGCTTCTCCTCCAAATG
Organism: Salmo trutta; assembly: GCF_901001165.1. Classification (NCBI taxonomy): domain Eukaryota; kingdom Metazoa; phylum Chordata; class Actinopteri; order Salmoniformes; family Salmonidae; genus Salmo; species Salmo trutta. Next base: position 3,187,762 of record NC_042980.1, on the reverse strand, counting down.
AAAGGTAACGTCGTACGCCTTCTCCATTGGGTTCCCTTGGAGACAGAGAACATCCTTCACCTGTAGTTTCAGGCACCCCATCAGAATGTTCCTCCCGAACGTCTCCCTCCCCCACGGCTCCATCTCCTTGTCCGTCCAGGAAAACCTCACGGTGTTGGCCAGACCAATCCCTGGTACCTGCCTGATTGGCTTTTGCTGTGCCATCTCTTCCACAATGAATGCTCTCTTATAAAGAAGCCAAAGAAAATTGAAAACCGAGGACTTCGATTCCCACCAAAAAGGACACAAAAAATGTTCCTCCCTCCTGCCTTCCTTCGACCTTCTGACTCAGCGGGCTTTGGGGCACCCCGGTACCAAGCTTGATCTGAGCCAAAAGGCCGAGAAGCGATAACCCACAAATTGACCCCTGCACCCGCCGGGCCCCCGGGGGTCTCGGCAGACCTCAGCGGTTTGGCAAAAGTTGTCTCCTCCCCACCCGACGCTTCCCTGGTGACAGGCGGGTGTTTTTTTTAACAAGTCGCTAATGCGTCTTTAAGTCACTAGCTCTTTAAGCCTAGTGCGACTATTTGTTCAAAGCCCGGAAAACACGTCAGTCGTCGTCGGGCTTGAACTCAATTGCCCGAGCGACTACTTTGAGTGGAAAAATACGCCGGTCGGTCGGTCGGTCAGCCGGCTTCAAGTCAAACGCCTGAGCAAAAAGTCTCGGCGTCATCTCTGTCAATTTCTCTTGAAACAAGATACCGGGCTCTGCCAGAAGCAAAGCCCTTCCAAAAATATGTTGAACTCGTAAGTGTTCCTCTCCACGGAAGTCTTTAGTAAAAGGCGAAAGGCTTGTGCGTAATGAAGAGAAACCAGAGTCGTATGGAAGTCAGAGGTCGGGGCCCGAGACACACACTGTGCACTCTAGGCCGGGTGCCCGCGGGTGGTTCCCGAACCCACTCTTCCAAGTTTGAGGGCTGTGGGTAAAAATTCACAGACAGACAGACAATCCTGGTGAAGTGATTGTATTTTTTGGGGGGGGTCAAAAACAGAGACAGACAGACAGACAGACAGACAGACAGACAGACAGACAGACAGACAGACAATCCTGGTGAAGTGATTGTATTTTTTGGGGGGGTCAAAAACAGAGACAGACAGACAGACACACACACAAAGAGACACACACACACACACACACAGAGACACACACACACACACACACACAGACACACACACACACAGACAGAGACACACACACACACAGACACACACACACACACACACACACAGAGACACACACACACACACACACAGACACACACAGACACACACACACACACACACACACACAGACAGAGACACACACAGACACACAGACACACACACACACACACACAATCCTGGCCAATGTTTTTTTTTTTTTTTTTTTAAGTAAAATGGCGGGAAAACGGGGGACCCCATGAAGGGGGCTTCGCCCTTGTTTCAGTTTGGATGATTCTTCTTTTTTCATTCCTTCTCTTCTTCTGCTAGCTGTTTTACATAGCTTTGTGTATTTCTTTTTCCTTGACAATGAGAGAGAAGTGTTGCACCGTTCCCGGAGGTACTGCAATACCGGGTCGATGCGTGGAGCGGATGGAGCAAGCCCCATTTCCGACTCCCTGTTCGAAAAATCCATTTAATATGTAGTCCCCCGATGGGGGACATATCAGATATTAAACTGATAAGAACAGATTTTTTTTTTTTTTTTTTTTTTTTTTTATTAATACAAAAATTTACAATTTACTGTGACATTCTTTTTCCATCAATACTTTTCCAGTTTCATGCAAGTTTTACACTTCCCCAAATGCCTTTACAAAAGTCTTCCCCATGCATGTATTTGTCCATTTCAATCACATTTCTTAACTTCCATACAAACAAATAAAAGGCATCTGCTGGTACCGTTGTATCTTTCTCCTTTTTAATACAAACATTTCTTTTTTCCCACAGTACCAGCTTCCCCAAACTGATCATACTCCACACTGCTCTAAACTCTTTCTTTGGCAATGTTAGGATCTCCTCTCCATACACAATATTCTTACCATTCAAAACAATCTTGTTGCAGACCATGTTAATGAAAGGTGCGCACTTTCCCCAGAAATCTTTTGCAAAACCACACTCCCAGAATACATGCATTACTGTTTCGCTTTGTTTGCACCTGGGGCACTCTGCGTTCACTGCACAGTTGTGTCTATACATCCTCTCCTTTACGGCCAACCTATTTAAAGCACACAGCCATCCCAAATCCTTGCACTCATTATCCATCCATTTTGGTTGTATCCCCTCCCAATTAACTGCTTTCAGATCAGCCTCATATCTCTGCTCCCAATTTTTCCTTATAATTTCGTACATTTTCCTGTGGTCTAATAAGACCTCTCTTTCCATTTCCTTTATGTGTATTTTCAGAAATGATATGGCCTGCGTGTAGTACTCAGGTTTTACCTCTGCATTCGGAACCCTGTTGTCCCAAGGTAACATCCCCCTTAAAGTAGACCCGAACCACAACCTAACAAAGAAAAATGATTTATGCTGTATTCCTTTCAACAAAGTTTTACACATCTGATTGAGGAAAAGACAATCCAGTTTCACCGACAAACATGGGATGTCCCTCCCTCCCTTTGATACTTTCCCATACATCATCTCTCTCTTTACGCTTTCATATGAGCCACCCCATATAAATGAAAATATCAACCTTGTCACAACAATTTTACTCCTGGCATTGATTGGGAACACCAGTGCCAGGTAAATTAAAGTTGGTAATATATCCGTTTTTATTGCCATAATCTTTCCGCTGATTGTTAACCTTCTGCTTTTCCACATATTGAGTTTTACCTTTACTTTTTCAATCTTTCCTTCCCAATTTTCTTTTATCCCGTCCCTTTGAAAGAAATACACCCCTAATATTTTTAACCCATCCTTACAGACAGTTATGCCTCCCTTGCCCTCTGTTCTCCCTTCCCAGGCGCCACAGTACATCATAGAAGACTTCCCCAAATTAATTTTTGACCCCACTGCTTCTCCATAAGTTTTCAACAGTACGATCGCCCTGTCTATCGCCCGGTCAGAGCATAGGAACAAAGTAGTGTCGTCTGCATACTGGGCAATTCTAACCCTTTCTCCGTTACTCCCTGGGATATGTACCCCGTCTATACCTTTATCGTTCCTTATCAGATTAGCTAGTGGTTCAGCAAATAGCACATACAGTAGTGGTGACATTGGGCACCCCTGTCTCACCCCACCTTCTTGAAGTACCGGTTTGCTGAGAAACCCGTTGATTTGCACTCTACTGTATGCTTTATTATACATTGTCTTAATCCAATTAACAAAAATTGTGCCACAATTCATTCTTTCTAGAATTGAGAACAGGAATTCATGACTGACCCTGTCGAAAGCCTTCTCCTGATCAACGTTCAACACACACAAAGGTAGGTTTCTGTCTTTGGCCCAAACGATCACATCCCTGGTTAACTGTAGGTTGTGTGTTGCGGACCTATTCATAACCCCGCATGTCTGATCTTCATTAACCAGGCTGAGCATCACCTCTTTCAGTCTATTTGTTATTACTTTCCCCAAAATTTTGTTGTCCACATTTAGCAAAGTAATGGGCCTCCAATTTTTTAATAGCTCTTTTTCTCCCTTCTTGTATATTAAGCTTACTACACCAGACCTCATAGATTCCGGCATCATCCCATCGACCAAGATCTCTCTATACACCTCCAGTAAGTCCTCACCTAGGATTCCCCAAAAACAACAGTAAAATTCTTTTGGTAATCCATCACACCCGGGAGTTTTATCAGCTTTCAGAGATTTCAATGCCTCCTCTATTTCCTTTTTGGATACTTCTCTTTCTAAATTTGTTCTTTCTTCATTATTTAGCTTTTTGCTTATATTATTTAATAATTCCTCCGCTCTTGCATTATCCACTTCTCTTTTCTTAAATAAAGCTTGATAGAACTCCTGAGCATGCGTCATTATATCTTCTTTTTTGGTGACTTTGCCCCTACCTGTTTCTAATTCGGAGATTGCACACCTTCTCTGTTTTTCTTTAATACTTTGAAAAAAAAACTTGGAACATTTTTCATCTTGTTCTTTTTCTGTTATTTTGGCCAAAAATGCAAAGTTCTTGACCTTTGTTTCAATGTTATGCTCTATTTTCTTTTGGATGTTTCTGTATTCCTCCCCACACACCTGCTTACCTTCGTTTATTTCAGAATGTATAGCCTGTAATTCATCTTGCAGTTCTTTCTCAAGATGCCGCTCTTCCTTTTTTTTCCTTTTGCTATAAATTTGACAAAAATACCTTATTTTGATTTTTACCGCCTCCCACCATTCAGCTGTATTTTTAAATGCCCATTTCATATCCCTCCATGAATTATAAAAGGTCGTAAACTCAGCTCTAAATTCCGCACACTCCAACTCCTTCATGTTTAACTTCCAAAATCCTCTTCCTATCTCCACCCCTTGAACTTGACAAGAAGCCCCAATTGTGTCATGATCTGAAAACCAGTTTGGATATATGAAGAAGCTCGAACTTTGGATGGTCTTGGATATAAACAGATAATCTAGTCTTTTGCTTGCTCCTCTTGAGTTTCTCCATGTATGCCCTATACCTTTTTTATCATGTCTCCTATATATGTCTGCCAAATTGTAGTCACCCAACACATTTTTTAAGTATTGTGCAGTAAAATCATATTCCCCCTCTAAGTATGTGTTGAAATCTCCACCCATTATCACTATGCGATTTGTGCACAGAACATTAGGTAAATGCTTAAAGAAATCTAACCTTTCTCCTTTTAAAGCAGGAGCGTACACGTTTACTAGGCGAAGCTTGTTGTTGTTCAGCCTGCCATCTACATATACAAGCCTCCCTGGTATAATAATTACTTCCTCCTCAATTACAAACCCAGTATCCTTAAATATTATCCCCACCCCGTCCGAGTGCACGTTGCCTATGCTCCATACTGAAGCACCTGCCTTCCAGTCCTTGCTGAACCTTTTGATGTCCTCTGTGTTCTTTAGGTGACACTCCTGAAGGAAGCACACCTGGAAGTCCAATGTCTTTAAGGAAAAAAACAAAGATGTCCTCTTGACAGTGTCTCTCAATCCCCTGGCATTAACTGACAGGACATTAAACATAATTTTCTTTTATGTTCCGTCTCTTTTCCCCTTGGTCAGAAACATTGTTGTTGACTTCAGGCTATCCACCATAGAGCCACTCGCAAACTCCGGCTGGGAATCCACGCTGCCCTCGCTGTCCTCCTCTGATGGTGCGACCAACGGCACTGGTGGAGACTCTCCTGCTGAGGACAGCTCGGGACCCGGCTCTCCTTGCTCCATCGTCTCCTCATTCTCCAGAGCGTCGAACCTGCTGAAAGTCTCTATTACTTGTTTTTTTTTTTCGGTGTCCAACCTCTCCTCTGTTCCTTTCCTTTTTGCTGTTCTCTTTCCCTCTACTGTTTTCCAATCCATCTCTTTATCCTCTTCTGTTTCACCCCACTGTACTCTACTTTCCACTGGGGTATCTGATATTATTATCCCCAGTGAAGATTCCTCTATTGCCACCTGTCCTGGTTGAGCAGAGGTTCCTGCCACTGGATTCCCGAAAGCGTAGGGATCCGACACATCACCCGGAGTCTTTCTCAGAGAAGCCTCCGGAAGAGGCCTTGGGAGATTCTCCTGTGCGGGTGCTTGGTCTCTCGAGATCTCGTCCAATACCACCTCAATGTTCCTCAGTGATTCTGCATAGGTTTTGTGTCTGTCTGGGCAGTCTTTGAACATGTGCTCAATTGAATCACACAGATTACACGATTTGGGTTTTTTACAATCTCTTGCCAAATGACCCGCCTCCAAACAGTTTCTACAGAATGTGTTCGGGCACAGTGCTGCGATGTGGCCCTCTTCTCCACATCTCCTACACGTTTTAGGCTGCCCATAGAAGTAGAGGTACCCCTTTACACCGCCAATGTAGAAGGACGCTGGGGGATACTCAATTCCTCCCGTCCGAGTTCTGAATCGGACAGCGTACTTTCTATTCCCATTCCACATACCATCATAATCCATTTCTTTTTGTTCCAACCCCCAGTACATCACAGTATTTACCCAGGAAGGATCGTATATCCTGCTCTTTCACATACGGATTTTGCATGCAGACAGTTATGGTCCTTACCCGACTTGCGAACAGAGGCTCCACATTGAAGTTGGAGATCGGTGTTTCGTCCTTGTGTTCCAAGCACTTGTTCCAAGCTTCCTGACACAGGTAATCTCCCGTGAAGGTGACCTCGAAAGCATTCCGTAGAGGAAAATCTCTGTAGCAGTAGATTCGTTCTGTCGTCACTCCAAGAAATCCAAAGATGACATCTTTTGCGAAGCTCCTTCTTCCCATAACGAACTGTATTCCGTCCATTTCTTTCCCGACAAACCGGATTGTATTCAAAAGTCGCGCCGAAGGGGCCGACGAAAAGTCTCCCGTCGCCATCACCTTCTCTTTTCTTTCGCTGATCAAACTGCGGGCGTGCCACACGCTTGGTTTGAGCCAAAAGGCCGAGAAGCGATAACCCACAAATTGACCCCTGCACCCGCCGGGCCCCCGGGGGTCTCGGCAGACCTCAGCGGTTTGGCAAAAGTTGTCTCCTCCCCACCCGACGCTTCCCTGGTGACAGGCGGGTGTTTTTTTTAACAAGTCGCTAATGCGTCTTTAAGTCACTAGCTCTTTAAGCCTAGTGCGACTATTTGTTCAAAGCCCGGAAAACACGTCAGTCGTCGTCGGGCTTGAACTCAATTGCCCGAGCGACTACTTTGAGTGGAAAAATACGCCGGTCGGTCGGTCGGTCAGCCGGCTTCAAGTCAAACGCCTGAGCAAAAAGTCTCGGCGTCATCTCTGTCAATTTCTCTTGAAACAAGATACCGGGCTCTGCCAGAAGCAAAGCACTTCCAAAAATATGTTGAACTCGTAAGTGTTCCTCTCCACGGAAGTCTTTAGTAAAAGGCGAAAGGCTTGTGCGTAATGAAGAGAAACCAGAGTCGTATGGAAGTCAGAGGTCGGGGCCCGAGACACACACTGTGCACTCTAGGCCGGGTGCCCGCGGGTGGTTCCCGAACCCACTCTTCCAAGTTTGAGGGCTGTGGGTAAAAATTCACAGACAGACAGACAATCCTGGTGAAGTGATTGTATTTTTTGGGGGGGGTCAAAAACAGAGACAGACAGACAGACAGACAGACAGACAGACAATCCTGGTGAAGTGATTGTATTTTTTGGGGGGGTCAAAAACAGAGACAGACAGACAGACACAGAGACACACACACACACACACACACACACACACACACACACACACACACACACAGAGACACACACACACACACACACAGACACACACAGACACACACACACACACACACACACACAGACAGAGACACACACAGACACACAGACACACACACACACACACACAATCCTGGCCAATGTTTTTTTTTAAGTAAAATGGCGGGAAAACGGGGGACCCCATGAAGGGGGCTTCGCCCTTGTTTCAGTTTGGATGATTCTTCTTTTTTCATTCCTTCTCTTCTTCTGCTAGCTGTTTTACATAGCTTTGTGTATTTCTTTTTCCTTGACAATGAGAGAGAAGTGTTGCACCGTTCCCGGAGGTACTGCAATACCGGGTCGATGCGTGGAGCGGATGGAGCAAGCCCCATTTCCGACTCCCTGTTCGAAAAATCCATTTAATATGTAGTCCCCCGATGGGGGACATATCAGATATTAAACTGATAAGAACAGATTTTTTTTATTTTTTTTTAGAAAAAATAATTTATTACGTTCAATACCATTCATACTTTACAAAATCATATTTCCCTTTCAAACTCAAATAATGGTATTTTGATTTATAAAACACAACAAAAACCCCAAAACAAAACTCAGGGGAGCATCATCCCTCCCCGTCATCCTACACTCTAACTTTCCCTATCTCCCCGTCCCTAATCTAAAATAACCCCAGCCCTAATCCCCCCTTCCATCTCTCCCGGGCAGCATGCTGCCCCCACTTCCTCTCCTCCCTCTTCACCCTCCCCCTCAGATCTCCTTCCACCCTCCTCACTATGCCTTCCACCCCACAATCTCTCCCTGTCTTAACCATGTTCTGCCTGGCTTCCCACAGCCCCCGCTTAAAGAGGCTCATGAGAAGCCAGAGCAGAAACCTATCCCTATCCGTCCCCCTCGCTCTCCCTACACCTCTCTCTAGCCTAGCCCACGTCAATACAAAATCCCCTCTTACCCTTCCTAACAACACCCGTGCCTTTGCCCATACTACTCCGGCAATGGCACAGTCCCAAAAGACATGACGCACAGTCTCCTCCCTGCCACAAGAAGGTCTTGGGCAGGTGGGGGATCGCGCCAAGCTATGCCGGTACATGGTGGAGCGTACCGGCAAACACTTGTGGAGGCTCAACCAATTCAGGTCCTTGAGCCTGTTGTCTAGACCCCGCGCCTGCACTCCTTCCCAGACCACCGCCGGGATGCCCACTACAGGTGCCGGACTTACTGCCCGTCTGACCTCCTCGTACAGGTGCCTGTGATCTAAACCTACTCGGGCGACTTCAACCTCGGGGTGCGCACGCAGCCACTTGGCCGCATGGCCAAAGTGCCACGGCAGCTGTTCCGCCCGAGGACCCGTGTTAGACCACACCATTACGCTTCTCGCCTGATACGAGAAGAACACCCGCAGGAGGTAACCGGACGGGTGTAGTACTGGCTGAGCAAGCTCCGTCAACAGAAACGAAACAAAAATGGCGTCCAGCTTGAGGGGGAGATGTGGTACCCCCCTACCTCCCTCCCCGATGGGACAGATCATGCGTGCCCTGGCGACCCACTCGTACCTGCCACCCCACATGAACTGAAACACCAGCCTCACTAGATGCCTCCTCAGACAAGCCGGCAATGGATAGATGTACGCCAAGTACAATAGAGATGGCAATACATCCACCTTGAGAACCAGGACCTTGCCTAAAAAGGACAACGACCTAGCCCTCCACATCGCCAGCTTCTTCTGTACCACTGCGATGCCCATGTTCCAGTTCAGCGTCGCTGAGCCGGAGGTCTCAAAATGGACCCCGAGTATCCTCAGGGCCCCGTTACAGAGGGATAACCCTCCGGGCACATCCGTCCTACCACTCCATCTTCCGAAAAATTTAACGGAAGACTTCGCGTGGTTAAGAACCGCCCCCGACGCTCGGGTGAAATCCCCAATAATGGCAAGGGACCTTGTCAGGCACGAGTCCTTGCAAAGCAGCAAGGATGTGTCGTCGGCGTACTGTGTCAACTTGACACGGAGACCGCCACTTCCAGGGATCAGCAAGCCCTCCACCCCTGTGTCTGCCCTAATGGCAGCCCCCAGAGGCTCCATGTACAGAACGAAGAGGAGAGCCGAGAGCGGGCATCCCTGCCTGACCCCAGACGAGAGGTCAAAAACGTCACCTAAGTGACTGTTTACGCTAACTCGGCACCCCGCTCCGACATATAATGTACGGATCCATCCTATAAACTTCTCCCCAAATCCTAACCTACCTAACACCCTGAATAGAAAGGATCTATTCACGCGATCAAAGGCTTTCGCCTGATCTAGCGCTGCTACCATTAAAGGCAGCCCCCTATCTTCTACCCAAGCGATGGAGTCCCTGATCAACTGTAGGTTCCATCTGATCGAGCGACCCTCTACCCCGCACGTCTGATCCTCATGGACGACGTAGGGAAGGGCTGTGCGCAACCGGTCTGCTAAAACCTTTGCAAGTAGCTTGTAATCTACGCACAGCATGGTCAACGGCCGCCAGTTGCCAAGGTCAGTTGCTTCCCCCTTCTTATAAAGAAGTGACAGCACCCCGACAACCATTGATCCCCCCGGGACCCCCGTCTCAAGGATGGCCTTCAAGACTTCGAGGACCACTGGTCCAAGTATACCCCAAAACTTGAGGTAAAACTCGGCCGGCAGCCCATCCATCCCAGGCACCTTCCCTTTTCCCATCCTCCTGAGAGCGCTCTCAACCTCCTCGAGGGAGATCTGAGCCTCCATCACATCTCTAATGTCCTCCGGCAATCGCCGGGACAAGTGTTCTAAAAACACCTTTCCCTGCTCTACATCTATTACCCTCTCTTTAAATAAACCTCGGTAATGATCAGTTGTTACCCTGACCATTTCCTCCGGTTTTCTAACTATGCTACCATCTTCTTTCCTCACCCCATGCATTATCTTCCTACTCTGTCTGCCCTTAACCGACTTAAAGAACATAGCGGAACAAGTCTCATTATGTTCTAGAAAGCCATTATGCGCCCGCTCCAGGAAAGCTTGAGCTTTCCGCTCCTGCAGCTCCCTGAGCTGCGCCTTCAGGTCAGTGGATCTCTCCCAGTCAATCGACCCGCCGAGGTTGCCTGCCTCGTACTCGAGTTCGAGCAACCTTTGGATACGATCCACCTCCCTCCTTTCCTCCCTTTTTTTCCTCCTGCAATATCCTATTATAAATGCCCTAATCCTTACCTTAACTAAATCCCACCATTCTAACACCCCCTCACACATGGACCGGAGGCCTTCAAGCCCCCGAAAGAAACCAAAAAAGGTGTCAACGAAATCTTGCTCCTCCAGCACATCCCGATCTAATTTCCAGTACCCCCTACCGAAGAGGCAGACTGGCGACCCCACCTGCAGGAGCACCCCGTCGTGATCTGAAAAGAACACAGGCAACAGCCGCCCAGACAACTGACCCAAAGACCTGGATACAAAAATGTAGTCGAGCCTCCGCGCAACCCCCCGGGAGTTGCGCCATGTGGGACCAGCCATTGTCGGAGTAGTGTGCAGGCCTCCATCAACCAGACCATGGCAAGCCATTAGCCCGGTGATGGAGCCTGCACTACTATCCCTCACTAACCCTAAATCTATGTTAAAATCCCCACCTATCACCAAGTGCCTATTTGTAACACACAGGGGCGCCAGACAGTCCACCATCTCCCTCCTGTCTGCCGCCACCTGTGGCCCATACACCACCACTAACCTATACCTACTATCCCTAAAAGTGACATCCACCCCCAACACCCTCCCCTGCATTACAACAAAAGATCCCTCCACCTTCACCTCCCTATTCCCAAACAAAATCCCCACCCCTGTAGAATGCACCCCACCTATACCCCAAACTGACTCCCCCTTATCCCACTCCCTACTAAACCTGATGACATCCCCTCCATCCCTCAGGTGAACCTCCTGTAAAAAGCAAACATCAAAACCCACCCCCTCCAAAAAACTAAAAACCGCCCTCCTCTTAACAAAATCCCTCAAACCCCTTACATTTAAACTAAAAATATTAACAGAAAATGTCATTTAAAATTAAAAACCCTACATCAACGACTTGAAAACCCCAAAATAACAAAACAACAGGAGACTCACCCGATGCTCCCCTGCTTCTTCTCATCCGGCGGGGACGTCTTCTCCTCTCCTGACGTCCCCCCGTCCTCCTCCATCTCTCCAACCCAGGATGCAGGCATGGTGTTAGGCCTTGGAGTGCCCTGCATCCTGGGTTCCCCACCAACACCCTCCGTTCCTCTCTCCCTGTAGGCTTCTGGACTGAGGTCGAGAGCAGGGGACCCCATCTCCCCAAGCAGGAGTTGAGATCCCCCCTCAGACTCCCAGCCCAGCGCCACGCCCTGGGAGTCACCCTCCACCAGACGTTGAGGGGCCGAGGAAAACAGCGAGGACAAAGCCTTTCCTCCCTCCCCCATCACACGCTTGGCCATCCCCTCCACACCCCCCTCCCTCTCACTGCATTCCGGGCCCCCCCTCTTCCCTTTCTTCTTTGTCGTTGGAGGCGTTGAAGGCAGTGGAGAGACACCACTCCCCCTCCCCGCCAGCTCCTCCACCATCCCCCTCATCTCTTCAATGAGGGCGCTCGACATACAGTCCCCCCACTCCTTCACTCCTCCTCTCTTCTCTGCTCCTTCTTCTGGTCCCATCTCCTCCATTTCCGTCGCCGTTCCCTCCTCCACCTCCGCTCTCTCTACTGTCCCAGTCTCCTTCTTCTCCTCTCCTTCACCTCCCTCCACCTCCTTCCCCTCCTCTCCTTTTGTTCCAGCCTTCTTTTGTCCTTGCCTCTCTCCTCTCGCCGCCTCCTTCCTCCCGTCCTTCTCCTTCCGTGCAGTCTTTTCCCCTGTGCCATTACCTTCATCCGGGCCCTTACTTTCCTTTCTCCCCCCATCCCCCGTTCCCCCTCCAGCTGCAGACGCGTATGACCTCTGACGAGCCGGGCACTCACGCCACAGGTGTGCTGACGAGCCACACCCGTGGCAAGCCTTGGGCTCGTCACAATCCTTGGCCTCGTGCTCTCCCGACCCACAGAACTTGCATTTTCTGGTGTTGCACGAGGCCAGGATATGACCATAGGCCATACAACGCCTGCAGAAAGGAGGCTGACGGGCATAGAATAATGTCCCCCTGTCAGCCCCCAGGGAGAACATCGCCGGAGGATGGAGGTAGCCACCTAAACCCTTCGGGTCCTCCCTGAGAAGCACCTGGAACCCTCTCCTCCCGTTCCAGAATCCCAGGGAGTCCCTGAGGTGCCTCGCTGAGGAGACGTTTTCCACGTATCTCCCCAGAAAGGCCCTCACCTCCTCATCCTTTACGTGCGGATTGTACATGGTGACGGTGACCACCCTGAAATTGTTCCTTGCCAGGCTGGTCACCTCGTAATGGCACAGGGGTCTTGCTCCTTTCCCTTCCCTCACCTTCTTCATAATGTCATCATGCTTCTCCTCCACATGAAACGTCACATCATATGCCTTCTCCATCGGGTTCCCCTGAAGGCATAGAACATCTTTAACCTGTAGATTCAGGTACCCCATCAGGATATTTCTCCCAAACGTATCTCGTCCCCATGGCTCCGTCTCCTTGTCCGTCCAGGAAAACCTCACGGTGTTGGCCAAACCAATCCCTGGAACCTGCCTGATCGGCTTTTGCTGCGCCATCTCTTCAAAAAATTGCTCTCTTTTACAAGAAGCCAAAGAAAAATGAAAATCGAAAACTCCGATTCCCACCAAAAAACAAAAAAATTTCCTCCCTCCTGCCTTCCTTCGACCTTCTGGCTCAGCGGGCTTTGGGGCACCTCGGTACCAAGCTTGATCTGAGCCAAAAGGCCGAGAAGCGATAACCCACAAATTGACCCCTGCACCCGCCGGGCCCCCGGGGGTCTCGGCAGACCTCAGCGGTTTGGCAAAAGTTGTCTCCTCCCCACCCGACGCTTCCCTGGTGACAGGCGGGTGTTTTTTTTAACAAGTCGCTAATGCGTCTTTAAGTCACTAGCTCTTTAAGCCTAGTGCGACTATTTGTTCAAAGCCCGGAAAACACGTCAGTCGTCGTCGGGCTTGAACTCAATTGCCCGAGCGACTACTTTGAGTGGAAAAATACGCCGGTCGGTCGGTCGGTCAGCCGGCTTCAAGTCAAACGCCTGAGCAAAAAGTCTCGGCGTCATCTCTGTCAATTTCTCTTGAAACAAGATACCGGGCTCTGCCAGAAGCAAAGCCCTTCCAAAAATATGTTGAACTCGTAAGTGTTCCTCTCCACGGAAGTCTTTAGTAAAAGGCGAAAGGCTTGTGCGTAATGAAGAGAAACCAGAGTCGTATGGAAGTCAGAGGTCGGGGCCCGAGACACACACTGTGCACTCTAGGCCGGGTGCCCGCGGGTGGTTCCCGAACCCACTCTTCCAAGTTTGAGGGCTGTGGGTAAAAATTCACAGACAGACAGACAATCCTGGTGAAGTGATTGTATTTTTTGGGGGGGGTCAAAAACACAGACAGACAGACAGACAGACAGACAGACAGACAGACAATCCTGGTGAAGTGATTGTATTTTTTGGGGGGGTCAAAAACAGAGACAGACAGACAGACACACACACACAGAGACACACACACACACACACACACACAGAGACACACACACACACACACAGACACACACACACACACACACACAGACAGAGACACACACACACACAGACACACACACACACACACACACACAATCCTGGCCAATGTTTTTTTTTTTTTTTTTTTTTAAGTAAAATGGCGGGAAAACGGGGGACCCCATGAAGGGGGCTTCGCCCTTGTTTCAGTTTGGATGATTCTTCTTTTTTCATTCCTTCTCTTCTTCTGCTAGCTGTTTTACATAGCTTTGTGTATTTCTTTTTCCTTGACAATGAGAGAGAAGTGTTGCACCGTTCCCGGAGGTACTGCAATACCGGGTCGATGCGTGGAGCGGATGGAGCAAGCCCCATTTCCGACTCCCTGTTCGAAAAATCCATTTAATATGTAGTCCCCCGATGGGGGACATATCAGATATTAAACTGATAAGAACAGATTTTTTTTATTTTTTTTTAGAAAAAATAATTTATTACGTTCAATACCATTCATACTTTACAAAATCATATTTCCCTTTCAAACTCAAATAATGGTATTTTGATTTATAAAACACAACAAAAACCCCAAAACAAAACTCAGGGGAGCATCATCCCTCCCCGTCATCCTACACTCTAACTTTCCCTATCTCCCCGTCCCTAATCTAAAATAACCCCAGCCCTAATCCCCCCTTCCATCTCTCCCGGGCAGCATGCTGCCCCCACTTCCTCTCCTCCCTCTTCACCCTCCCCCTCAGATCTCCTTCCACCCTCCTCACTATGCCTTCCACCCCACAATCTCTCCCTGTCTTAACCATGTTCTGCCTGGCTTCCCACAGCCCCCGCTTAAAGAGGCTCATGAGAAGCCAGAGCAGAAACCTATCCCTATCCGTCCCCCTCGCTCTCCCTACACCTCTCTCTAGCCTAGCCCACGTCAATACAAAATCCCCTCTTACCCTTCCTAACAACACCCGTGCCTTTGCCCATACTACTCCGGCAATGGCACAGTCCCAAAAGACATGACGCACAGTCTCCTCCCTGCCACAAGAAGGTCTTGGGCAGGTGGGGGATCGCGCCAAGCTATGCCGGTACATGGTGGAGCGTACCGGCAAACACTTGTGGAGGCTCAACCAATTCAGGTCCTTGAGCCTGTTGTCTAGACCCCGCGCCTGCACTCCTTCCCAGACCACCGCCGGGATGCCCACTACAGGTGCCGGACTTACTGCCCGTCTGACCTCCTCGTACAGGTGCCTGTGATCTAAACCTACTCGGGCGACTTCAACCTCGGGGTGCGCACGCAGCCACTTGGCCGCATGGCCAAAGTGCCACGGCAGCTGTTCCGCCCGAGGACCCGTGTTAGACCACACCATTACGCTTCTCGCCTGATACGAGAAGAACACCCGCAGGAGGTAACCGGACGGGTGTAGTACTGGCTGAGCAAGCTCCGTCAACAGAAACGAAACAAAAATGGCGTCCAGCTTGAGGGGGAGATGTGGTACCCCCCTACCTCCCTCCCCGATGGGACAGATCATGCGTGCCCTGGCGACCCACTCGTACCTGCCACCCCACATGAACTGAAACACCAGCCTCACTAGATGCCTCCTCAGACAAGCCGGCAATGGATAGATGTACGCCAAGTACAATAGAGATGGCAATACATCCACCTTGAGAACCAGGACCTTGCCTAAAAAGGACAACGACCTAGCCCTCCACATCGCCAGCTTCTTCTGTACCACTGCGATGCCCATGTTCCAGTTCAGCGTCGCTGAGCCGGAGGTCTCAAAATGGACCCCGAGTATCCTCAGGGCCCCGTTACAGAGGGATAACCCTCCGGGCACATCCGTCCTACCACTCCATCTTCCGAAAAATTTAACGGAAGACTTCGCGTGGTTAAGAACCGCCCCCGACGCTCGGGTGAAATCCCCAATAATGGCAAGGGACCTTGTCAGGCACGAGTCCTTGCAAAGCAGCAAGGATGTGTCGTCGGCGTACTGTGTCAACTTGACACGGAGACCGCCACTTCCAGGGATCAGCAAGCCCTCCACCCCTGTGTCTGCCCTAATGGCAGCCCCCAGAGGCTCCATGTACAGAACGAAGAGGAGAGCCGAGAGCGGGCATCCCTGCCTGACCCCAGACGAGAGGTCAAAAACGTCACCTAAGTGACTGTTTACGCTAACTCGGCACCCCGCTCCGACATATAATGTACGGATCCATCCTATAAACTTCTCCCCAAATCCTAACCTACCTAACACCCTGAATAGAAAGGATCTATTCACGCGATCAAAGGCTTTCGCCTGATCTAGCGCTGCTACCATTAAAAGCAGCCCCCTATCTTCTACCCAAGCGATGGAGTCCCTGATCAACTGTAGGTTCCATCTGATCGAGCGACCCTCTACCCCGCACGTCTGATCCTCATGGACGACGTAGGGAAGGGCTGTGCGCAACCGGTCTGCTAAAACCTTTGCAAGTAGCTTGTAATCTACGCACAGCATGGTCAACGGCCGCCAGTTGCCAAGGTCAGTTGCTTCCCCCTTCTTATAAAGAAGTGACAGCACCCCGACAACCATTGATCCCCCCGGGACCCCCGTCTCAAGGATGGCCTTCAAGACTTCGAGGACCACTGGTCCAAGTATACCCCAAAACTTGAGGTAAAACTCGGCCGGCAGCCCATCCATCCCAGGCACCTTCCCTTTTCCCATCCTCCTGAGAGCGCTCTCAACCTCCTCGAGGGAGATCTGAGCCTCCATCACATCTCTAATGTCCTCCGGCAATCGCCGGGACAAGTGTTCTAAAAACACCTTTCCCTGCTCTACATCTATTACCCTCTCTTTAAATAAACCTCGGTAATGATCAGTTGTTACCCTGACCATTTCCTCCGGTTTTCTAACTATGCTACCATCTTCTTTCCTCACCCCATGCATTATCTTCCTACTCTGTCTGCCCTTAACCGACTTAAAGAACATAGCGGAACAAGTCTCATTATGTTCTAGAAAGCCATTATGCGCCCGCTCCAGGAAAGCTTGAGCTTTCAGCTCCTGCAGCTCCCTGAGCTGCGCCTTCAGGTCAGTGGATCTCTCCCAGTCAATCGACCCGCCGAGGTTGCCTGCCTCGTACTCGAGTTCGAGCAACCTTTGGATACGATCCACCTCCCTCCTTTCCTCCCTTTTTTTCCTCCTGCAATATCCTATTATAAATGCCCTAATCCTTACCTTAACTAAATCCCACCATTCTAACACCCCCTCACACATGGACCGGAGGCCTTCAAGCCCCCGAAAGAAACCAAAAAAGGTGTCAACGAAATCTTGCTCCTCCAGCACATCCCGATCTAATTTCCAGTACCCCCTACCGAAGAGGCAGACTGGCGACCCCACCTGCAGGAGCACCCCGTCGTGATCTGAAAAGAACACAGGCAACAGCCGCCCAGACAACTGACCCAAAGACCTGGATACAAAAATGTAGTCGAGCCTCCGCGCAACCCCCCGGGAGTTGCGCCATGTGGGACCAGCCATTGTCGGAGTAGTGTGCAGGCCTCCATCAACCAGACCATGGCAAGCCATTAGCCCGGTGATGGAGCCTGCACTACTATCCCTCACTAACCCTAAATCTATGTTAAAATCCCCACCTATCACCAAGTGCCTATTTGTAACACACAGGGGCGCCAGACAGTCCACCATCTCCCTCCTGTCTGCCGCCACCTGTGGCCCATACACCACCACTAACCTATACCTACTATCCCTAAAAGTGACATCCACCCCCAACACCCTCCCCTGCATTACAACAAAAGATCCCTCCACCTTCACCTCCCTATTCCCAAACAAAATCCCCACCCCTGTAGAATGCACCCCACCTATACCCCAAACTGACTCCCCCTTATCCCACTCCCTACTAAACCTGATGACATCCCCTCCATCCCTCAGGTGAACCTCCTGTAAAAAGCAAACATCAAAACCCACCCCCTCCAAAAAACTAAAAACCGCCCTCCTCTTAACAAAATCCCTCAAACCCCTTACATTTAAACTAAAAATATTAACAGAAAATGTCATTTAAAATTAAAAACCCTACATCAACGACTTGAAAACCCCAAAATAACAAAACAACAGGAGACTCACCCGATGCTCCCCTGCTTCTTCTCATCCGGCGGGGACGTCTTCTCCTCTCCTGACGTCCCCCCGTCCTCCTCCATCTCTCCAACCCAGGATGCAGGCATGGTGTTAGGCCTTGGAGTGCCCTGCATCCTGGGTTCCCCACCAACACCCTCCGTTCCTCTCTCCCTGTAGGCTTCTGGACTGAGGTCGAGAGCAGGGGACCCCATCTCCCCAAGCAGGAGTTGAGATCCCCCCTCAGACTCCCAGCCCAGCGCCACGCCCTGGGAGTCACCCTCCACCAGACGTTGAGGGGCCGAGGAAAACAGCGAGGACAAAGCCTTTCCTCCCTCCCCCATCACACGCTTGGCCATCCCCTCCACACCCCCCTCCCTCTCACTGCATTCCGGGCCCCCCCTCTTCCCTTTCTTCTTTGTCGTTGGAGGAGTTGAAGGCAGTGGAGAGACACCACTCCCCCTCCCCGCCAGCTCCTCCACCATCCCCCTCATCTCTTCAATGAGGGCGCTCGACATACAGTCCCCCCACTCCTTCACTCCTCCTCTCTTCTCTGCTCCTTCTTCTGGTCCCATCTCCTCCATTTCCGTCGCCGTTCCCTCCTCCACCTCCGCTCTCTCTACTGTCCCAGTCTCCTTCTTCCTCTCTCCTTCACCTCCTTCCACCTCCTTCCCCTCCTCTCCTTTTGTTCCAGCCTTCTTTTGTCCTTGCCTCTCTCCTCTCGCCTCCTCCTTCCTCCCGTCCTTCTCCTTCCGTGCAGTCTTTTCCCCTGTGCCATTACCTTCATCCGGGCCCTTACTTTCCTTTCTCCCCCCATCCCCCGTTCCCCCTCCAGCTGCAGACGCGTATGACCTCTGACGAGCCGGGCACTCACGCCACAGGTGTGCTGACGAGCCACACCCGTGGCAAGCCTTGGGCTCGTCACAATCCTTGGCCTCGTGCTCTCCCGACCCACAGAACTTGCATTTTCTGGTGTTGCACGAGGCCAGGATATGACCATAGGCCATACAACGCCTGCAGAAAGGAGGCTGACGGGCATAGAATAATGTCCCCCTGTCAGCCCCCAGGGAGAACATCGCCGGAGGATGGAGGTAGCCACCTAAACCCTTCGGGTCCTCCCTGAGAAGCACCTGGAACCCTCTCCTCCCGTTCCAGAATCCCAGGGAGTCCCTGAGGTGCCTCGCTGAGGAGACGTTTTCCACGTATCTCCCCAGAAAGGCCCTCACCTCCTCATCCTTTACGTGCGGATTGTACATGGTGACGGTGACCACCCTGAAATTGTTCCTTGCCAGGCTGGTCACCTCGTAATGGCACAGGGGTCTTGCTCCTTTCCCTTCCCTCACCTTCTTCATAATGTCATCATGCTTCTCCTCCACATGAAACGTCACATCATATGCCTTCTCCATCGGGTTCCCCTGAAGGCATAGAACATCTTTAACCTGTAGATTCAGGTACCCCATCAGGATATTTCTCCCAAACGTATCTCGTCCCCATGGCTCCGTCTCCTTGTCCGTCCAGGAAAACCTCACGGTGTTGGCCAAACCAATCCCTGGAACCTGCCTGATCGGCTTTTGCTGCGCCATCTCTTCAAAAAATTGCTCTCTTTTACAAGAAGCCAAAGAAAAATGAAAATCGAAAACTCCGATTCCCACCAAAAAACAAAAAAATTTCCTCCCTCCTGCCTTCCTTCGACCTTCTGGCTCAGCGGGCTTTGGGGCACCTCGGTACCAAGCTTGATCTGAGCCAAAAGGCCGAGAAGCGATAACCCACAAATTGACCCCTGCACCCGCCGGGCCCCCGGGGGTCTCGGCAGACCTCAGCGGTTTGGCAAAAGTTGTCTCCTCCCCACCCGACGCTTCCCTGGTGACAGGCGGGTGTTTTTTTTTAACAAGTCGCTAATGCGTCTTTAAGTCACTAGCTCTTTAAGCCTAGTGCGACTATTTGTTCAAAGCCCGGAAAACACGTCAGTCGTCGTCGGGCTTGAACTCAATTGCCCGAGCGACTACTTTGAGTGGAAAAATACGCCGGTCGGTCGGTCGGTCAGCCGGCTTCAAGTCAAACGCCTGAGCAAAAAGTCTCGGCGTCATCTCTGTCAATTTCTCTTGAAACAAGATACCGGGCTCTGCCAGAAGCAAAGCCCTTCCAAAAATATGTTGAACTCGTAAGTGTTCCTCTCCACGGAAGTCTTTAGTAAAAGGCGAAAGGCTTGTGCGTAATGAAGAGAAACCAGAGTCGTATGGAAGTCAGAGGTCGGGGCCCGAGACACACACTGTGCACTCTAGGCCGGGTGCCCGCGGGTGGTTCCCGAACCCACTCTTCCAAGTTTGAGGGCTGTGGGTAAAAATTCACAGACAGACAGACAATCCTGGTGAAGTGATTGTATTTTTTGGGGGGGTCAAAAACAGAGACAGACAGACAGACACACACACACAGAGACACACACACACACACACACACAGAGACACACACACACACACACAGACACACACACACACACACACACAGACAGAGACACACACACACACAGACACACACACACACACACACACACACACAATCCTGGCCAATGTTTTTTTTTTTTTTTTTTTTTAAGTAAAATGGCGGGAAAACGGGGGACCCCATGAAGGGGGCTTCGCCCTTGTTTCAGTTTGGATGATTCTTCTTTTTTCATTCCTTCTCTTCTTCTGCTAGCTGTTTTACATAGCTTTGTGTATTTCTTTTTCCTTGACAATGAGAGAGAAGTGTTGCACCGTTCCCGGAGGTACTGCAATACCGGGTCGATGCGTGGAGCGGATGGAGCAAGCCCCATTTCCGACTCCCTGTTCGAAAAATCCATTTAATATGTAGTCCCCCGATGGGGGACATATCAGATATTAAACTGATAAGAACAGATTTTTTTTTTAGAAAAAATTATTTATTACATTCAATACCATTCATTCTTTACAAAATCATATATTTCTTTCAAACTCAAATACTGTTATTTAATTTATAAAACAAAACAAATACCCCAAAACAAAACTCAGGGGAGCATCGTCCCTCCCCGTCATCCTACGCACTAACTTTCCCTATCTCCCCGTCCCTAATCTAAAATAACCCCAGCCCTAATCCCCCCTTCCATCTCTCCCGGGCAGCGTGCTGCCCCCACTTCGTCTCCTCCCTCTTCATCCTCCCTCTCAGATCTCCTTCCACCCTCCTCACTATGCCTTCCACCCCACAATCTCTCCCTGTCTTAACCATGTTCTGCCTGGCTTCCCACAGCCCCCGCTTAAAGAGGCTCATGAGAAGCCAGAGCAGAAACCTATCCCTATCCGTCCCCCTCGCTCTCCCTACACCTCTCTCTAGCCTAGCCCACGTCAATACAAAATCCCCTCTTACCCTTCCTAACAACACCCGTGCCTTTGCCCATACTACTCCGGCAATGGCACAGTCCCAAAAGACATGACGCACAGTCTCCTCCCTGCCACAAGAAGGTCTTGGGCAGGTGGGGGATCGCGCCAAGCTATGCCGGTACATGGTGGAGCGTACCGGCAAACACTTGTGGAGGCTCAACCAATTCAGGTCCTTGAGCCTGTTGTCTAGACCCCGCGCCTGCACTCCCTCCCAGACCACCGCCGGGATGCCCACTACAGGTGCCGGACTTACTGCCCGTCTGACCTCCTCGTACAGGTGCCTGTGATCTAAACCTACTCGGGCGACTTCAACCTCGGGGTGCGCACGCAGCCACTTGGCCGCATGGCCAAAGTGCCACGGCAGCTGTTCCGCCCGAGGACCCGTGTTAGACCACACCATTACGCTTCTCGCCTGATACGAGAAGAACACCCGCAGGAGGTAACCGGACGGGTGTAGTACTGGCTGAGCAAGCTCCGTCAACAGAAACGAAACAAAAATGGCGTCCAGCTTGAGGGGGAGATGTGGTACCCCCCTACCTCCCTCCCCGATGGGACAGATCATGCGTGCCCTGGCGACCCACTCGTACCTGCCACCCCACATGAACTGAAACACCAGCCTCACTAGATGCCTCCTCAAACAAGCCGGCAATGGATAGATGTACGCCAAGTACAATAGAGATGGCAATACATCCACCTTGAGAACCAGGACCTTGCCTAAAAAGGACAACGACCTAGCCCTCCACATCGCTAGCTTCTTCTGTACCACTGCGATGCCCATGTTCCAGTTCATCGTCGCTGAGCCGGAGGTCTCAAAATGGACCCCGAGTATCCTCAGGGCCCCGTTACAGAGAGATAACCCTCCGGGCACATCCGTCCTACCACTCCATCTTCCGAAAAACTTCACGGAAGACTTCGCGTGGTTAAGAACCGCCCCCGACGCCCGGGTGAAGTCCCCAATAATGGCAAGGGACCTTGTCAGGCACGAGTCCTTGCAAAGCAGCAAGGATGTGTCGTCGGCGTACTGTGTCAACTTGACACGGAGACCGCCACTTCCAGGGATCAGCAAGCCCTCCACCCCTGTGTCTGCCCTAATGGCAGACCCCAGAGGCTCCATGTACAGAACGAAGAGGAGAGCCGAGAGCGGGCATCCCTGCCTGACCCCAGACGAGAGGTCAAAAACGTCACCTAAATGACTGTTAACACTAACCCGGCACCCCGCTCCGACATATAAAGTACGGATCCATCCTATAAACTTTTCCCCAAATCCTAATCTACCTAACACCCTGTATAGAAAGGATCTATTCACGCGATCAAAGGCTTTCGCCTGATCTAGCGCTGCTACCATTAAAGGCAGCCCTCTATCTTCTACCCAAGCGATGGAGTCTCTAATCAACTGGAGGTTCCATCGAATAGAGCGTCCCTCTACCCCGCACGTCTGATCCTCGTGGACGACGTAGGGAAGGGCTGTGCGCAGCCGGTCTGCTAAAACCTTTGCAAGTAGCTTGTAATCTACGCACAACATGGTCAACGGCCGCCAGTTGCCAAGGTCAGTTGCTTCCCCCTTCTTATAAAGAAGTGACAGCACACCGACAGCCATCGATCCCCCCGGGACCCCCGTCTCAAGGATGGCCTTCAAGACTTCGAGTACCACTGGTCCAAGTATACCCCAAAACTTGAGGTAAAACTCAGCCGGCAGCCCATCCATCCCAGGCACCTTCCCTTTTCCCATCCTCCTGAGAGCGCTCTCAACCTCTTCGAGGGAGATCTGAGCCTCCATCACATCTCTAATGTCCTCCGGCAATCGCCGGGACAAGTGTTCTAGAAACACATTCCCCTGCTCTACATCTATTTCCCTCTCCTTAAATAAACCTCGGAAATGATCAGTTGTTACCCTGACCATTTCCTCCGGTTTTCTAACTATGCTACCATCTTCTTCCCTCACCCCATGCATTATCTTCCTACTCTGTCTGCCCCTAACCGACTTAAAGAACATAGCGGAACAAGTCTCATTATGTTCTAGAAAGCCATTATGCGCACGCTCCAGGAAAGCTCGAGCCTTCCGCTCCTGCAGCTCCCTGAGCTGCGCCTTCAGGGCTGTGTATCTCTCCCAGTCAATCGACCCGCCGAGGTTGCCTGCCTCGTACTCGAGTTCAATCAACCTTTGGATGCGATCCACCTCCCTCCTTTCCTCCCTTTTTGTCCTCTTACAATATCCTATTATAAAAGCCCTAATCCTTACCTTAACTACATCCCACCACTCTAACACCCCCTCGCACATGAACCGGAGGCCTTCAAGCCCCCGAAAGAAACCCATAAAGGCGTCAACGAAAGCTCGCTCCTCCAGCACCTCCCGATCTAATTTCCAATACCCCCTACCGAAGAGGCAGACTAGCGGCCCCACCTGCAGGAGCACCCCGTCGTGATCCGAGAAGAACACAGGCAACAGCCGCCCAGACAACTGACCCAAAGACCTCGATAGAAAAATGTAATCGAGCCTCCGCGCAACCCCCCGAGAGTTGCGCCATGTGGGACCAGCCATTTTCGGAGTAGTGTGCAGGCCTCCATCAACCAGACCATGGCAAGCCATTAGCCCGGTGATGGCGCCTGCACTACTATCCCCTACTAACCCTAAATCTATGTTAAAATCCCCTCCTATCACCAAGTGCCTATTTGTGACACACAGGGGCGCCAGACAGTCCACCATCTCCCTCCTGTCTGCCGCCACCTGCGGCCCATACACCACCACTAACCTATACCTACTATCCCTAAAAGTGATATCCACCCCCAAAACCCTCCCCTGCATAACAACAAAAGTGTCCTCTACCTTCACCTCCCTATTCCCAAACAAAATCCCCACCCCCGTTGAATGAACCCCACCTATACCCCAAATTGACTCCCCCTTATCCCACTCCCTACTAAATCTGACGACATCCCCTCCATCCCTCAGGTGAACCTCCTGTAAAAAACAAACATCAAAACCCACCCCTTCCAAAAAACTAA